>NW_011258748.1:0-464 GCF_000146605.3 Meleagris gallopavo
CAGACCCCTGGGGGACACCACTGGTTACAGGTCTCCAGCCAGACTCTGCACCACCAACGACGACCCTCTGCGCTCTGCCAGTCAGCCAGTTCTCAACCCACCTCACTGTCCACTCGTCTATCCCACACTTCCTCAGCTTTGTTATAAGGATGTCGTGGGAGACAGTATCAAAGGCCTTTCTAAAATCAAGGTAGACTGCATCTACCGCTCGTGCACAGTGCGCAGTGAGCGGTGAGGGGTCTCCTCCTGGTGGCCGTGGGGATGCAGAATCCTCATCTTCCCCGCGGAGGCTCGCAGTCTTTCTCCCTGTTCGCTTCTGACCCTGCGGGAGGGGCAGCCCCCCCAGCCCCGTTTCAGCTCGCCCTGCGGACATCGAATCGCCTCGCTGCCAGGCGTCCTCGGGCTGTTCTCAAACCCTTCTGTTTGCGACCTTCAGCCCCTCCTTATCCCACACCCGGAGTCTG
>NW_011258749.1:0-558 GCF_000146605.3 Meleagris gallopavo
CTACGCTCAGTCCTTTCATCCCCTAGCATGTTTTGGTGGTGGCTGTTCCCTCATCCCAGCTACTGACCCTGCACTTGGATTTGTGCCCACTGCTCAGCCTGTTGAGGTCTCTGTGGATGGCCATCCCGTCCCTCCTGCTGTGTCACTGCAGCCACAGCTTGGTGTCCTAGGTGCACTCAACCCACTGTTGATATCCCTGGATGAAGGGGAAACCCAGATGCTTGTACCAACTGGGCGTAGAAGCCCTTGGGAGCAGCCCTGCGGAGGACTCGGGGATCCTGGTGGACAAAGAGCTGGACATAAGCCAGTAGTGTGCACTTGCAGCCCAGAAGGCCAACTGTATCCTGGGCTGCATTCAAAGAGGAGCGACCAGCAGGGAGAGGGAGGTGATTGTCCCCCTCGACTCGGCTCTGGTGCGGCCCCATGTGCAGCACTGCGTCCAGGCCTGGGGCTCCAGCACAGGAATGATGTGTAGCTTTTGGAGCAGGTCCAGAGAAGGGCCACGAAGATGATCAGAGGGCTGGAGCACCTCTCTTAGAAAGAAATGTTGAGGGAAAC
>NW_011258750.1:0-503 GCF_000146605.3 Meleagris gallopavo
TTGTCAGGTCCAGGAGGTCCTGAGGTGGGTTCAAAGGGTCCTTTCTTCTGGAAGCGTCTGGAGATGAGCCAGAGGGATTTGGGGTGACCAGGGTGTCCCCCAGGGTCCGCTGCAGTCCTCCAGAGGTCTCAAATGGGAATTTTGAGGACAGCCCCACATAGTGACGCGTCCTCCCTCTGCTTTGTCCCCGCGGGATCGCCCCCAAAACCATCTGTTTCTATTAAAATAAATACTGTGTTGATTTCATTGCATTTTTTTCCCAACTTCCCTTCAGAAATGGATGGTTCCTGCCAAACCCTTGTGCAAAGCCCCACTGAAACAAGCCTCCCTGAGGCCACCGGGCGACACCACGACAACCGTCAGCGGTGCCAGCACTGGGACAACATCCTGTCCCTGAAGTTTTCACCGTCACCGTAACCGTGGAACCTGGCGCCGTCCCAACCCGTCTACCTTGAGAGCGCCATCAGCGTCCTACAGCTCCCTGCCAAGTTGGGAGGGAGTGC
>NW_011258751.1:0-502 GCF_000146605.3 Meleagris gallopavo
AAGAATTCTTTCTTTCTTTATGTTAGGCACAGTTCCAAACACCTAGGAGACCGCTTCCTCGTGAAGAAGGGATTTTGCCTGTGAAGTGATAAAAGACTGGACACGTGAGTTTGCACCTGCTTTCCATGAAAACCTCCTTGCAACAAGAGTTGCTGGTCAGACGATACACATGATCTGAGAACTGGCAGGTACAGAAGCCTTTTTCAGTTCTCTGCACAAACAGCATCCACTGACTGAGGGAACGCACAGCTGAAGTTCAGGTGCCTGCAGCACCAAACCTCAGCAGGACCAGTCAAGCCTTTCTGCATCAGAAGCAGAAGTAGGCAAACACCAGAGCAGCAATGGATATTACAGCCCCAGAGGCCCTTCCTCCACACCTCAGGTCTAAAAGCAGTCGGCCTGTCTCTCCGTCAGCCTGTCACAGAGCCCTGGGCAGAAGAGGCTTGCTTTCCTTCTCACAGCAAGGGAAAATTGCAGGTGCAGGGCATGAAAACTGTAAGGA
>NW_011258752.1:0-463 GCF_000146605.3 Meleagris gallopavo
CAGAGGGATGTTCCCACGGCACGCTGTGATCTCCTCGCTCGGAGACGGGGCAGGGCTCAGGCTCGTGGGGATGGCAGACTCGGGCCGCGACTGCCCAAGCTACAGGGCGACCTGGAGCCCGGCACTCGGCAGCTTTCCCAAGCTCTCCAGGCCACGTGCAACACCCCTCCGGGACCGCGTGGGAGAGCACGCGAAGAAAAGACACCCGAAGCCTCCGGGCTCCGGCCGGGGGTCTCCGCCGGGAACCGGGGATCCATCTGCGGGGAGCAGCAGGAAGCCGGAGCAGAAAGGCTCCCGCTTTTCCCAGCACCCATCTTCTGAGCTCCCCCCTGGGGACACCCCCGGGCGCAGAGCGCGCTCGGCCAGCAGCAGAGCCACGGCCCTGCAGAGCACCGCTTCCTCACGCCCTCGCCCGGCTCCTGCGCTGCTGCCCGTCCCCCCCCATCCCAGCACCCCCACGGAA
>NW_011258753.1:0-346 GCF_000146605.3 Meleagris gallopavo
CACCTGAGAAGCAGCCTCCTGCTTCGCTTCCCATGCTGCTGTCCCCTGCACAGCCCTGCTCACCGGATGGCTGGTCTGGAATTGGTTTCCATGGCCATTTGAGTCTCATTCTGCCAGCATGGCCGCGTTGACAAAACCACTGCAGTCAGGTGGTGTGGTGCCAGCACCTGCAGTGGGGTCAGGAGTCAGCCAAGCAGTGGAAAAGCTTTGGGCTAAGAACACAGGTGATTTTATGGATATTTTGGAGCAAGACAGGCTCCATTTTGGGACTGACTTATTCTTTTTTTGGAGGAAAGGAACTCCAGATGTTCCTATTTCCCTCAGGGCCTCGGGATCATCTGTTCCC
>NW_011258754.1:0-444 GCF_000146605.3 Meleagris gallopavo
TTTCTGCCAGGAACTGCAGTTTCCTCCCACAAATACCATTTTTCAACCAGAAACAGGACATTTTCTCCCAGAAATACCAGCTTTCTCCAGAAATAGGACGTTTTGTACCAGAAATGCCAGTTTTCTCACCAAAAACTCAGCGTTTCCTACCAGAAATACCAGTTTTCGCCCGCAAGTAGGCCATTTTCTCTCAGAAATGGCAGTTTTCTCCCCCAACATGACGTTTTCTCCCAGGAATTGCACCTTTCTTCCTGAAATATTACATTTTCTCACCAAAAATACCAGTTGTCTCCCCAACAATATGGCAAAATCTCCCAGAAATACCAGTTTTCTCACCCAAAACACAACGTTTCCTACCAGAAATACAAGGATTCTCCCCCAAGAATGTGACATTTTCTGCCAGGAATTGCAGTTTTCTCCCAGAAATATCACATTTTCTCACAG
>NW_011258755.1:0-479 GCF_000146605.3 Meleagris gallopavo
TAATCTACCTTGATTTTAGAAAGGCGTTTGATACTGTCTCCCACGACATCCTTATAACAAAGCTGAGGAAGTGTGGGATAGACGAGTGGACAGTGAGGTGGGTTGAGAACTGGCTGACTGGCAGAGCGCAGAGGGTCGTCGTTGGTGGTGCAGAGTCTGGCTGGAGACCTGTAACCAGTGGTGTCCCCCAGGGGTCTGTGCTGGGTCCGGTCTTGTTCAACATCTTCATCAATGACCTTGATGAGGGGATAGTGGCCACCCTCAGCAAGTTTGCTGATGATACGAAGTTGGGAGGATTGGCTTGACACGCCTGAAGGCTGTGCTGCCATTCAGCGAGACCTGGACAGGCTGGAGAGCTGGGCAGTAAGAAACCGGATGAGGTTCAACACAAGCAAGTGTAGGGTCTTACACCTAGGGAGGAAGAATTGCATGCACCAATACAGGCTGGGGATGAGCTGCTGGAGAGGAGCTCTGCAGAG
>NW_011258756.1:0-622 GCF_000146605.3 Meleagris gallopavo
TCTTTTGGATGGAAAAGTAGTACTTGTGGGAGAAGCTGTCCAATGTTTGGGCCCAAGGTAGCATTACTGGGAGGTAATGTCATTGTATTGGAGAAGGGTGGTATTTGTTGGGGAGAATGTGTTCTTTTTGGAAGCCAACGGTGTACTTTGGGGGGAAAAAGCGGCCTTTCTGGGAGAAAGTGTCCTAGTTTGGGGAGAAAGTGTCATAGTGCGGAGTGTGGTGTAGCAGATTAGGGGGAATTGGGAGGTATTCCTAAGAGAACTGTCATTTCTGGGTGAAAAGGTCTTATGTGGGGGGGAAAAGGTGAGGAATGTGTGAGAAAGCTGGTGTTTCTGGGAGTAAATGCCATCTTTTGGGGGCTAGAAATGGTCTTTCTGGTGGGATGTGCCACGTATTTGTGAGGCAATCGGTGTTTGTGAGGGCCAATGGCATATATTCTGGATCGAAATGGTCTTTCCGCAGTAAAAGTCCAAAAATCTGGGAGTAAGTGTCATGATGAGGAATGTAATGGAGTGTAATTGGGAGGAACTGGGAGGAATTTCTCAGAGTCGTGGTCTTTGTGGGTGCATATGTCCCATTTAGGGAAGGAAAGGAGTAGTTTCTTAGTCAGAACTGCCATAG
>NW_011258757.1:0-423 GCF_000146605.3 Meleagris gallopavo
TACGACATTTTATACCGCAAATAGCCGCTTTCACCCAAAAATATGCCATTTTCTGCCAGGAACTGCAGTTTCCTCCCACAAATACCATTTTTCAACCAGAAATAGGACGTTTTCTCCCATCAATACCGTTTTTCAACCAGAAATAGGACGTTTTCTCCGAGAAATAGTAGCTTTCTCCCAAAATATGATATTCTGCCCCAGAAATTCCAGTTTTATCACCGAAGACTCTACGTTTTTCACCAGAAATACCTATTTTATCCCCAAACATGACTATTTTCTCCAGAAATACCAGTATTTCTTACCCTTAAATATGACTACCTTTTCCAAGAAATAGTAGTACTTTTTACCCCAAAAATATGATTATTTTCTCCAAAGAAATGCCTAGTTTTATCGACAAATATACGACTATTTTATACCGACAAA
>NW_011258758.1:0-631 GCF_000146605.3 Meleagris gallopavo
AGGTGAGGGTCAGGGGATGTTAAAGGCAGCTGATCTACAGCGGCCCCAGAGCCACCCTATAATGTCCCCTGAACAACCCAAGAACAGACCCATCACTGTCCACAGCCTCCTCTGGGTTACGGTGCTGACAGGGCTATGGGTCATGTGGAGCCTTGGGGTCACGCCAAGTTATAAGGGGTTATGGGGTCATGAGGGGTTATGGATCAGGGCTCCAGCTTTGGGCCACAGGGAACCCCTAACACCCTCTCAGGAAGAAATCAATAAATGCACTCCAACACTGCCACACATCCCCCATTCTCACCCCAAACCCCTCCCCACGTGCCCCCCAGACCCCCTACATCCCCCATGCCACCCCATGTCCCCCACACCCACAAGTCCCACTGTATGGGGCTGCTGAATCATGGCCTGAACCTTTGATTGATCACCTGAGGTGAGCAATGAGTCAGCCATGGGAGCACAGGTGAAGGCAATTCAGCTGTGCTGCAGGAAGGGGTGGAGCCTGGCTCCACCTCTCCTAGACCCATTTAAGAGCTGACTGCCAGTGGAGAAGGATCTCTCTCTGGAGATCCGCTTCATCAGGAGTTCATCTCGCGAGCCCAGGACAGGGTGAGTGATTTTCTCTTATTTCTCC
>NW_011258759.1:0-420 GCF_000146605.3 Meleagris gallopavo
TCCATGAAATAGTAGATTTTTCCCCAAAAATATGATATTTTCTTCAAGAAATGCCAGTTTTATGGCAAATATACGACATTTTATACCGCAAATAGCCGCTTTCTCCCAAAAATATGCCATTTTCTGCCAGGAACTGCAGTTTCCTCCCACAAATACCATTTTTCAACCAGAAATAGGACGTTTTCTCCCAGAAATATCACATTTTGCCCCAAAAAACATGACATTTTCTTCAAGAAATGCAAGTTTTCACAAAATATGATATTTTGCTCCAGTAATTCCAGTTTTATTCTCGAAGACACTGTTTTTCACCAGAAATACCTATTTTATCCCCAAAACATGACATTTTTCTCCAGAAATACCAGATTTCTTCCCTAAAATATGACACCTTTTCCAAGAAATAGTAGATTTTCCCCAAAAATA
>NW_011258760.1:0-447 GCF_000146605.3 Meleagris gallopavo
TCTGGACCTGCTCCAAAAGCTCCACATCCATTCCTGTGCTGGAGCCCCAGGCCTGGACGCAGTGCTGCACATGGGGCCGTACCAGAGCCGAGTAGAGGGGGGACAATCACCTCCCTCTCCCTGCTGGTCGCTCCTCTTTGAATGCAGCCCAGGATACAGTTGGCCTTCTGGGCTGCAAGTGCACACTACTGGCTTATGTCCAGCTCTTTGTCCACCAGGATCCCCGAGTCCTCCGCAGGGACTGCTCCCAAGGGCTTCTACGCCCAGTTTGTACAAGCATCTGGGTTTCCCCTTCATCAGGGACATCAACAGTGGGGTTGAGTGCACCCTAAGGACACCAAGCTGTGGGGTGCAGTGACACAGCAGAGGGACGGGATGCCATCCACAGAGACCTCAACAGGCTGAGCAGTGGCCACAAATCCAAGTGCAGGGTCAGTAGCTGGGATG
>NW_011258761.1:0-553 GCF_000146605.3 Meleagris gallopavo
AATATGGGGTCCATATGGGGCAACACGGGGCGATATGGGTTGCTATGGGGTGACATGGGGCGATATGGGGTTGATATGGGGCGCTATTGGGTCAGTACGGGGCGCTATGGGGTGGATGTGGGTCTCTGTGAGGTCTCTCTGGATCCCCATGCTGTTCCCAGATCTCCCAGCAGGGGGCGCTCTTGGGCCGTTTGGGGGCAGCGCTGCTGACGTCATCACGGGACGGAAGCGTCCGTGTGTGGCACCCGAGGGGCGGGGCTGCGGTGAGGGGGCGGGCCCTCATTGGATGGTGCTTGCCCCTGGAGGCGGGGCTTACGGGGGAGTGGGTATGGCCCGAACGAGTGGGCGAGACTTTGTTGGATGGTGTTTACCTCTGGGGCGGGGCTTATGGGAAGGGCGGGGCTTAACCGAGGGGTGGGGCCTCGTTTGGTGGTGTTGCCCCTGGGGCGGGGCTTAACCGGGGGGTGGGCGTTCAAACGGGCGGTGTTTGCCCCCATTTGGCCACCAGTTGGCCACCAGTTGGCCACCAGTTCAACCCCATTGGCCACCAGTT
>NW_011258762.1:0-464 GCF_000146605.3 Meleagris gallopavo
GGAGAGATGCGAAATATAAGTGGGCTAGAGACCGAGGGGTGGATTTAACTATGGATGCTATTGCGCAAATCATTCACGACTGTGACACATGTGCCACAATTAACAAGCCAAGAGAATGAAACCTCTCGTGGGAGGAAGGGTGATGGCAAAAGTACAAATATGGGGAGGCATGGCAGGTTGATTATATCACCTTGCCACGATCTCGTAATGGTAAGCGTTATGTGCTCACCATGGTGGAGGCAACAACTGGGTGGCTTGAAACCTATGCAGTACCCCACGCTACTGCCCGAAATACCATATTAGGTCTTGAGACACAAGTCCTGTGGCGACATGGTACCCCAGAAAGAATTGAGTCAGATAATGGGACTCATTTTAAAAATTCTCTTGCAGATACCTGGGCTAAAGGTCATGGTATTGAGTGGATTTACCATATTCCCTACCATGCACCAGCCTCAGGTAAGATT
>NW_011258763.1:0-494 GCF_000146605.3 Meleagris gallopavo
CAGGAGGCTGCATTCGCACTTGTCGGCATCGGAATCGCACTCCTTTGCTCTCACGCGCAGAAAGCGGCATTCGCGCTGAACCGCTCCGGAGACTTTGCCATCGCTGGCCGAGAAATCGCGCTTCTCCCCAAACTCCGCTTTCAGCCGTCAGCAGCGGTCTCGTGTTTCTCGCTTGCCGAGAACGGGCCACTTCAGCCGGCTGCTTTTCTCCGACGAGTGAGCGGGCTCCTGTGCGCGCATCGGAAAGGAGCGCTTTGCACTTCGCCTTGGCTACATGCAGAATGCACTACGCCTACCTCTGAATACTATGTCTCTGCCTTTATTTCGAGCCACAATTCATGCTAGTCAGGTTTCCACTGCTACACATCTGCATTCAGAGAGGAAAAGAGTGGAAGGGAAAACCCTCTCCAATAAGGCATTTGCAAGTTCGAGGAGCGACAGCTGTAGTGCTCTCAGGGAGAGCGTTTCAGAAAGTGGGCACAGAGCCTTTCAGG
>NW_011258764.1:0-462 GCF_000146605.3 Meleagris gallopavo
ACTCAAACTGTACCAGCATTTCAGAGCACGCAGCCTTGGCATAAACCCTAAGGATAAACCAAATGGCATCTCTGTTCCAGCAATTTTTTCCTTCAATATACGTGAATAGACTGGAGGTACTAATCCCACCAGTTCAGTTCTACCATTGTGTCTTACGGTAAGAAGAAAAGCAGGATGTTTAAGACTCTGTCAGGCACAGAACCTCCAGCACTGGAGGCAGCAGTTCTGAATTCTCGGTATCTTGTCATCATTTGTGCGCATGCACAAGAAACAGTGCAACTCACTGTACAAGGGCAACCAAATGTATTCAAGGCATACTTGCACAGGACTCTGAGGTAGAAAGCTGCTCGCTGAGGCGAAGATGAGAAATGAGGCAGGGAAGCCTGACAGATTGAGAGTGATGAAGTGTCTGAATAAGAAAGGAACAGAAGGAATAGACATTACTGGATTCTATCAGACGCC
>NW_011258765.1:0-480 GCF_000146605.3 Meleagris gallopavo
CCCATCCTCAGCCTCGACCCGCTCGGAGGCAATGCTGAAGGCACCGAAGGTGGGGAATTCGGACTCCCTGCACGTGGAAGAGAAGGGAAGGGCTGAAGTGTTAAGGCTGGAGGAAGAGCTGAAGCTTGCCCCGTCCACGGACGGTGCTTCGGGTCCTGCCGTGCCCTCTGCCACTGCTCAGAAGTGGGAGAGCTTTGGGAAGGAGCTGCCCGGTGCTCTCCCTCCGTCTGCCCTCCAGAAACGCGGCCCAGCAGTCAGGGCAGAAGCAGCCTCCTGGAATCCAGAGGCTTGCAGAGCTTGCGATCAGCCCCACATCCGTGGTGCAGTCATAGCATGCATGCGGGAGGCCCACTGGTACCTGACAGGCATTGTGGGGGTGAATACCCTGCTTTCTGTGGAGGGGAAGAGTCCTTGCGTCCGCGGCCCAAGGCGAGGGGACTCCCCAGCCCTCCAAGCAGACAAGTGGCAAGAAGGCGCCGA
>NW_011258766.1:0-486 GCF_000146605.3 Meleagris gallopavo
GAAAATGTCTTGTACCGTGAGGGTGCTGAGGCAGTGGCACACGGTTGCCAGAGACATGGTGGATGTGCTGGCCCTTTCAAGGTGAGCCTGGCTCAGACTCTGAGCAACTTGATCTAGCTGTGGATGGTCAGCATGGGGGAGTCGGATCACATCGCAAACCTACCTGCATACAAGCAGCGCACCAACATGGGGTGCATGATGTTCATTACCTGCTGGACACATCTCACACCACTGATTGGAGGAGCCCAGGCAATCCTTCAACTCCATCAGGCTGCAAAATGAAATCAGAAGAGACGCAGAACATGATTTAAAACACAACGAGGATGCACACAATGCCCTTAAAAACACCCACAGCATGGATGCAATTAGCACATAGCCCTATAATTACAGCCATCCAGCTTGAGATCCTCCAGAAAAGCAGAGCTCACAGCTCTGAAATCAAGCAGGAATCAACTCACCCCATTCTAAGGGCTCACTCCACACCCC
>NW_011258767.1:0-526 GCF_000146605.3 Meleagris gallopavo
GCCACGAAGATTATCCGAGGGCTGGAGCACCTCTCTTAGAAAGAAATGTTGAGGGAACTGGGATTGTTTCTGTGGGAGAAGAGAAAGCTCTGGAGATAGCTCATGACAGCCTTCCAAGACTCAAAGGGAGCGCATAAGCAGGAGGGGGCAACGGCTGTTTAGGAGGGTGGATAGCGATAGGACAAGGGGAAATGGTTTTCAAGTGAGACAGGGGAGGTTTAGGTTGGTTATTAGGAGGCAGCTTTTCACGCACAGGGTGGTGACGCACTGGAATGTGTGCTTGAGAGTCACTTGCAGGATGATCTGCTCCATGATCCGTGACCAGCACAGAGGTGAGACTGACATGCTGGTAGTTCCCCGCGTCACACTTTCTATCCTTCCTAAGAGGCGTGCTGTCACCTTTTTTCTCCTCACCAGGGACTTGACCTGACTGCCTCGACTTGTGAAATACCATGGAGAGTGGCTCGGTGACTGCTCCAGTTAATTCCCTCAGAACTCTGGGACTCATCTCGTCAGGACCCAAGGA
>NW_011258769.1:0-380 GCF_000146605.3 Meleagris gallopavo
AGGTGAAGCCATTTGCAGAGTGCTGCTCAATATGAAGCAGAATAAATTCTATTTTTCCTGTCTTTTCATGTAAACCACTTAGCACTTAAGTTTACAGCTTTACTGCTGCCCCCAGAGGTGATAAAGGGTACGGAGCCACTCATGGGATACTCAAACCCAGATCTCAAGAAGGCTTCTGTATGGCCACAGACTTTTGTGAGCATTCTGCACCCAGCTCGTAAATAAAGCTGCCCATTTTTCCAAAACCCTCAGAGACCTCCCCATTCAGCTGTGCCCCATAAGTGCCTGAGAAAAGACAGGAAAAATAGAATTTATTCTGCTTCATATTGAGCAGCACTCTGCAAATGGCTTCACCTTAGCTTCCTATTTTGAAATTCAAT
>NW_011258770.1:0-374 GCF_000146605.3 Meleagris gallopavo
TTATGTCTGAATATTAACACTTTGAGACACTTGCACTGTGGTTTAGCTACTATTATTTTTTTTAATATGTCTCTTTTTTTTCCCTCACAGGTTTCACAGCAATAATTGAACCCCTTTGGTTTGTCTCTGAGGAGAGGGAACTCAATAACTGGTAATTACTTTGCCTACTATATAATGAAATCTGAGGAGCATGGTAACATCCATAATCTCACTCTTTTAGCTTGTTAAGACCCAGTTCTGCGTGTCTCAAAGTGTTAATATTCAGACATAAATGGAAAAAGGTTAAAAGGATTCAATGAATTTGTGACAAATGTGAGGGAAAAAAAAGAGACATATTAAAAAAAATAATAGTAGCTAAACCACAGTGCAAGTGT
>NW_011258771.1:0-375 GCF_000146605.3 Meleagris gallopavo
TGACAGTCAGTTATCTTAAAACTCACTTCTGATGTTTCTTTTCCTATTAATAATTTCTAAGACATCCGTGCAGCTGAAGTAACTGCTTTACTTGGGACCCGGTGCCTCTTAAACGCCAGTGATGTTTGCCAGCCCTGTGATTCTTCGCTGTGATTCCCATTGTTGGGTCAGGATGCACTCGATGGCTGCACTGGAAAAGCATTTCTTTGGAGGCATGCATCATGTCAACAGATAGTAACCAAAGGAACTGTTTTGCAGTGCTCTTTTGTGAGCGTTCCTGCCTAGATGTCTTAGAAATTATTAATAGGAAAAGAAACATCAGAAGTGAGTTTTAAGATAACTGACTGTCACATATTTTAATCTCCTTATGCCCAG
>NW_011258772.1:0-417 GCF_000146605.3 Meleagris gallopavo
TTAAAAGGCTGCAGTGTAATCCAGAAGCAATAAGGTATTTCTTATATGAAGCCATCACTACATAAATACAGACAGATCTGTGATCTTTCCAGTCGTCTCGTTTGTCAGTTACCCAAAAGACAGGGTGCTGTTCTTTCTCAGAGTGCCTTGAAAGAAACCCTGAGATCAGAACAATGTAGATTTTGCCTCCCTTGCTGCGTTGCACTGCTAGACCTGATCCTTTTATTACGTGCTGCTTTCTAATTATTACTTTTTGCTTCTGGATTACACTGCAGCCTTTTAACAATTAAAATTATACCAGTACAACACATACATGGGCTTCAGTAGTGCTCTGGACAATTCTATATGGTGAACATAACTTTGATTAGGATCAGGAGCTGTAACTGAAAGGGAGGCAAAATCTACATTGTTCTGATC
>NW_011258773.1:0-301 GCF_000146605.3 Meleagris gallopavo
TTGCTTCTGGATTACACTGCAGCCTTTTAACAATTAAAATTATACCAGTACAACACATACATGGGCTTCAGTAGTGCTCTGGACAATTCTATATGGTGAACATAACTTTGATTAGGATCAGGAGCTGTAACTGAAAGGGAGGCAAAATCTACATTGTTCTGATCTCAGGGTTTCTTTCAAGGCACTCTGAGAAAGAACAGCACCCTGTCTTTTGGGTAACTGACAAACGAGACGACTGGAAAGATCACAGATCTGTCTGTATTTATGTAGTGATGGCTTCATATAAGAAATACCTTATTGC
>NW_011258774.1:0-324 GCF_000146605.3 Meleagris gallopavo
GAGAGAGAGAGAGAGAGAGTGAGTGAGTGAGTGAGTGAGTGAGTAGGGCGGTGGGGGAAGGAAGCGCTCAGGCGCCGGCCTGCCAGCTCTACCCACAACCCCGTCACAACCTCCCGCCCCTCGCGAGGGCCTACGCGCGCACGCGAGCGAGCCAGCGAGCGGGCGAGCGAGCGAGCCAACGAATAAATAAACGGAGAAGTAAATAAATAGGGACATACTTAAAAAACGTTGGGGGGGGACGGGACGGGACGGGACGGGACGGGACGGGACGGGACAAAGAGAAGTCGGAGAGTTTAAAAAAAAATAAAAAAAAAATAGAAGGAA
>NW_011258775.1:0-392 GCF_000146605.3 Meleagris gallopavo
CTATTCTTTGAGAAGAGTTTCTCTTCTTGTACAGAAACCCGTTGGCTGTTGGACCACATGGAAGGAGATGGAAGAAAATACAAGAAAGGTCTTGCAGAAAACGGTCCTTTGCTCCGTTCCCGTCATTGGTGCACTGAACAAGATCCACCAGCCTCACACGGACGCTCTTTCTCCCTGAACCGCAGGCCCCAACTGAAGCAATTGCAAGTCCTCCTTTAAGAAGCAGAAGAGAAGCCAAAAAAACACAAAGTAGTTACAAAGCAGCTGCATGTTTTTATTACAGCGCTGCACGCACACACGCTGGGCGCAGAGGGGGCAGCCCCTCCTAGTTTGCACTCCACAAGTGACAGCTTAAGGATAGTTTGGGAGACAAGTTATACATATGCAAGAAG
>NW_011258776.1:0-514 GCF_000146605.3 Meleagris gallopavo
CGATCTCAGAATTATGGGCTGGGGAAAAATCGTGGGGACCCCAAGTGTCTGAGGGGGGGCAGTGGGAGGAAGTCCCCGGGAAAGGGTGAGCCCTGGAGACCCAAAGGGGAAGGGAGCAGAAGGACAAGAACAGGAAGGAGTCCTGCTGGTAGCACTGGTACGTCCCCTGCGTGTCCAGAGACCTGAAGTGGGCCGCACTGGAGACCTAGGCCTTCCCTTTCCACCGAGCTATGCTGTCTCAGGGTGGTGTTCATGGAGGCAGGTGGTGGGCTCAGGGTCTGACACATCTCTCTGTTGCTTTTCAGAGGTCATGAGCATTTGGGACAGTACATCTGAGTACATGCTTCAGCAGTTTGCCCTCAAAAAGGTGGGATGTCCCTCCCTTCCTCCTGCATGCTGGTATCTGTGCGCTGTCAGCAGTCCCTGCAGCCACGATGCCACAGAGTGACCCCATCCCGTTCCCTTTGATGAAAAACCCCGGAGGTCACTGAGTGTGACGGAGCTGCTTCTGCAG
>NW_011258777.1:0-348 GCF_000146605.3 Meleagris gallopavo
ACACACATTCGTGCAAAACTTCCTATGCTGCAGCTTATGTCCGTTTCCCCTCGTCCTGTCTCCACGTACCACTGAAAAGAGACTGGCCTCACCACTATGGCCGCCACACCTCAGATATTTATAAGCCTGGATCAGGTCCCCTCTCAGTTCGTCTTTTCTCAAGGCTAAACAGACCCAGTTTACTTAGCCTTTCTTCATAGGGGAGATGCTCCAGGCCCTTCACCATCTTTGTGGCCCTCCGCTGGACTCTTTCCAAGAGATCCCTGTCTTTTTTGTACTGGGGAGCCCAGAACTGGACACAGTACTCCAGATGAGGCCTTACCAGGGCAGAGTAGAGGGGGAGGATCA
>NW_011258778.1:0-356 GCF_000146605.3 Meleagris gallopavo
ATGTTGTAACATGGCTGCATTACGACTGCCTATGCTCGTCTCTATTCTGTCTCTAGAGAGAAATAAGAAGAGCTACATAAGAGAAATCTACCTTATTGACTCTTGTTTATTGGGTATTTCTTTTCTTTTTTTTTTTTGTTATGTGTATTTTTGACATGTATCTGATGCATAATCTTTGGGGAAATGATAATTGTTGATTGAATGGTTTTGTTCCTTTTAATTTACGATAGGTTTTGATGTCAACAAGGAAATGAGTAATAGTAACTGAAAACTGCTGTTGACCAACTCTTTTCTCCTGCCACATTATGGAGAAAACTAAATGTAAAGTCACCGTATATACAGATAAAAAAAAGAAA
>NW_011258779.1:0-499 GCF_000146605.3 Meleagris gallopavo
CTGTTGATGTCCCTGATGAAGGGGAAACCCAGATGCTTGTACCAACTGGGCGTAGAAGCCCTTGGGAGCAGCCCTGCGGAGGACTCGGGGATCCTGGTGGACAAAGAGCTGGACATAAGCCAGTAGTGTGCACTTGCAGCCCAGAAGGCCAACTGTATCGTGGGCTGCATTCAAAGAGGAGCGACCAGCAGGGAGAGGGAGGTGATTGTCCCCCTCGACTCGGCTCTGGTGCGGCCCCATGTGCAGCACTGCGTCCAGGCCTGGGGCTCCAGCACAGGAATGATGTGGAGCTTTTGGAGCAGGTCCAGAGAAGGGCCACGAAGATGATCAGAGGGCTGGAGCACCTCTCTTAGAAAGAAATGTTGAGGGAACTGGGATTGTTTCTGTGGGAGAGAGAAAGCTCTGGAGATAGCTCATGACAGCCTTCCAAGACTCGAAGGGAGCGCATAAGCAGGAGGGGGCAACGGCTGTTTAGGGAGGGTGGATAGGCGAGTAGGAC
>NW_011258780.1:0-594 GCF_000146605.3 Meleagris gallopavo
AACACCTCGAGTCTCCTGAAGAAATCACCTATTTCAGACGTGCGTATTGTTTTCCTGTATAACCAATTACTCCTCTCAAGGCTCTTGTTCTCTAATGTGTCTTTTCTTCTTCTGCTCTTCTCCTCTTGTGCTCATCTCCTCATTGCTTTGCTGTCTTGCCTGTATCCTAACCGTTTTCTCTGTAGCTACTTTTCATCTTCTGCACTTCTTTCTTACCTGCATCCTTTCTTCTTCTTCTTCTCTTCTGCTCTTCTTTCTTTCTGTCTTGTCTGTATGCGCTCTTCCCCTCTTCTGCTCCTTGAGTGCTCTTGTCAGCATCCAATCTGTGCGCCACAGCTCTACGTCAGACTTCATTTTGGGGTGGAGGAAGGTATGTAGGGCCAGATTTGTACCAGAAAAGCTGTTGTGCTGTGCCCAGAAGGTGATGAAGAAGAGCCGTCAGGAGCCAGCAGCACAAAGGCAGCGTGTTTCTGCGAAGGCCACAGCGTAAGCACATGTGAACTTGGAAGGACTCCTTTGTGTGTCTGCAGGAACTGGTTTTGAGTGGAGAATTTTCTGGAGTTGTTTCCAGTTGTTGCTCGGAGGAGCTGAGGC
>NW_011258781.1:0-402 GCF_000146605.3 Meleagris gallopavo
AAGTTGCAGTAATTCTCCCCAGAAATATGATATTTTCTACCAGAAATCCCCGACTTTCTCCCCAGAAATACGAGAAGTTTCTACGACAAATCTCAGGTTTACTCCCTGAAATACGGCATTTTCTGCAAAAATGGCACTTTTCTCCCAGAAAAATGTACGCTATCTCCCAGAAATACCCATTTTCTACCACAAAAATAAAACATTTCCTCCCAGAAATACCAGTTTTCTCCCCAAATTATGACATTATCTCCAAGAAAAAACACATTTCTCCCCAAAAGGTCAGATTTTCTCTCAGAAATACCAGGTTTCTTGCAAAAATCCGACATTTTCTGCCAGGAACGGCAGTTTTCTCCCAGAAATAGGACATTTTTCAACCAGAAACATGACATTTTCTCCCAGAAA
>NW_011258782.1:0-452 GCF_000146605.3 Meleagris gallopavo
CAAGAAAAAACACATTTCTCCCCAAAAGGTCAGATTTTCTCTCAGAAATACCAGGTTTCTTGCAAAAATCCGACATTTTCTGCCAGGAACGGCAGTTTTCTCCCAGAAATAGGACATTTTTTCAACCAGAAACATGACATTTTCTCCCAGAAATACCAGTCGTCTGCCTAAGAAATATGACTATTTTCCCCAGAAGTTGCAGTATTCTCCCCTGGATATATGGACGTTTTCCGCTAGAAATAACAGTTTTCTCCAATTATAGATGACGTTTTTCTCCCAGAAATACAAGCTTTCTCCATGAAAGATGACATTTTGTGCCAGAAATACCAGTTTTCTCCTGACAAACACAACGTTTTCTACCAGAAATTCCAGTTTAGTCCCCAAAAATATGGCATTTTCTCCCAGAAATACCAGTTCTCTGCCCAGAAACATGACTTTTTTCTCCCAGGTAT
>NW_011258783.1:0-564 GCF_000146605.3 Meleagris gallopavo
AGGACATCTTCTACCCACAAATACCACTTGTCTCCCAAGGATAGACATTTTCCCTAAATGCTATGGCAGTTCTGCTAAGAAATACTCCTATCCTTCCCTAAATGGGACATATGCACCCACAAAGACCACGACTCCGAGAAATTCCTCCCAGTTCCTCCCAATTACACTCCATTACATTCCTCATCATGACACTTACTCCCAGACTTTTGGACTTTTACTGCGGAAAGACCATTTCGATCCAGAATATATGCCATTGGCCCTCACAAACACCGATTGCCTCACAAAGATGTGGCACATCCCACCAGAAAGACCATTTCTAGCCCCCAAAAGATGGCATTTACTCCCAGAAACACCAGCTTTCTCACACATTCCTCACCTTTTCCCCCCCACATAAGACCTTTCCACCCAGAAATGACAGTTCTCTTAGGAATACCTCCCAATTCCCCCTAATCTGCTACACCACACTCCGCACTATGACACTTTCTCCCCAAACTAGGACGCTTTTCTCCCAGAAAGGCCGCTTTTTTCCCCCCAAAGTACACCGTTTGGCTTCCAAAAAAGAAC
>NW_011258784.1:0-318 GCF_000146605.3 Meleagris gallopavo
TGCCGTCTACGGCATTGTCTTTAGCATTGTCCTTCAGGTGAGCACTGTCTCCAGAGCTGTGTCTTGCCTTGCCCTTCTGGTGAACGCCATCTACTGCGTTGCCTTTAGCATTGTCCTTCAGGCGTGCGCCGTCTCCGGCGTTGCTTTTAGACTGCCCTCCTGGTGAGCACCGTCTCCTGGGCTTCCGTCTTGCTACCGTCTCCCAGTGAGGGCCATCAACAGTGCTGCCAGCACCTTTGGCAGCCTATGCTGTTGCGGGAGCGCCGTTTCCCGCAGCGCCTGTGGCATCGACCTTTTGTTGGCGCCGTCTCCTGCAGT
>NW_011258785.1:0-403 GCF_000146605.3 Meleagris gallopavo
CGGCATGTTTTTGGGAGAAACTGGTATTTGTGGTGGAAAATGTCGTATTTTTGTGATAAAACTGTCACTTGTTGGAGAAAATACCATATTTTTGGGGAGAAAGCTGCCATTTCTGAGAGTTAAATGCCGTATTTCCGGGAGAAAACTGGTATTTCTGGTAGAAAACGCTGATTTTTTTGTTGTGAGAGAACTGGTATTTCTGTTCCAAAATGTCATATTTCATGGAGAAATCTGCTCTTTCTGGAAGAAAAACGTGATATTTCTGGGGAGAATCCTGCAATTTCTGGGTGAAAAATGGCGTATTTTGGGGGGGAAAACTGCCGTTTCTGAGAGAAGATGTCCTATTTTCGGAGGGAAAACCGGTATTTCTGTGAGTAAAACTGTTGATATTTCTGGGAGAAAA
>NW_011258786.1:0-648 GCF_000146605.3 Meleagris gallopavo
CGTGTCTTAGGAGATCCTATTTTCCCTAGGCCTTCCTACTTGCGGCATCTAAGTGTTCTGCAATCCGCTTTATTGCACTCGTTGCATAATTTGTAAATCTCCATTGATTAGAACAGATGTAGTTAATCCAATCTACAGTTTTGTTGATCGTCACCCACCAGGACGGTCACTCAAACCCTGCAACAGTTTGATTACTCGCCTTAAAATCATCAGGGACAACAAGAAGTGAAAAGTTTAAATCCTTGGCTTGCTCACATACCAAACAATTACTGATATAAGTATACGTTGCAATGATATTTTTTTTTACAAGAGATGCATAAGCATTTCCATCAAATGCTGCACGTAACTAAAGGAACATTTCCAACAATTATAAGAGCCCGTATTACTGTCCTTGGATTTACAATTGTAAGGATCCAGCTGACTTCAGTTCCCATTGTGTTTGAGGGACCTTCTCAACTCTAGTGTGATGTATCCACAATATTTGTTCTTTAATTTTTACTGTTGTGTGAGACGTTAGCAGCACCTGGAACAGACCTAGCCACCTTGGTTCCAGGGGCAAATCTGAAAGAGATCTGCAACATGCATGTAAGCTCCTTGTAAAATATTATGTATCAGGCCGTCAAGGCCTTGGGCTCTAGTTCCTAGAAC
>NW_011258787.1:0-405 GCF_000146605.3 Meleagris gallopavo
GATTTCTGCAATCCCTTTCTAAGGTACAATTCCAAAGACTTCTTCTTCACTTTCTTCGTTCTCCCTTCTTCTAATATCCTGAGAGAAGATAGTGAGGAAGACAATCTGAGTATATGGTTCTTAAGAAACTTATCTTTAGTCTCAAACTGCAGTACCTCATTTTTCCTTCCTAGATATGGTAACCCAAATAGCATTTTGCATGGAGAAAGCCCCGTGTCCTTTCTCGGTGCTGTACGGATTCGGAGAAGTGCCAGAGGCAAACGTTTAGTCCAAGGTACAGACCTGTTTAGCCAGAGTACTGAAGGGTGACCCATCTTTCAGTAATCCTTGTGTCACAGGTTTAAGCCCAGTACGTCCCTCAAAAGGATTGGATCTTGTTTCTGTCTTATGGTCTCATATTTTTCC
>NW_011258788.1:0-325 GCF_000146605.3 Meleagris gallopavo
GCTCCCGAAACTCACCGTTGTTGATCCACGCGAGCAGCTCATCCATGTCTGCGGTGTCGTCCAGGATGCCTGTGTTGGCCGTCACTTCTGGAAAAGCAGAAAATCCCCAGAGGGGCACTGCCAGCTTTCCCGCGCCCACTCGGTGCCCCACCCCCCGCCAGCTGTGCTGCCCCCAAACTCACCCGTCGTCGATCCAGGTCAGGAGCTCTTCGATGTCCTCCGCGACGTCCTCCGGGGTGTCCGCGCTCGTTGTCACTGCTGGCAAAGCAAGACCATCCCCAGTGGGGCAACGCCAGCTTTGCCACAGCCAGCCGGTGCGGACAGC
>NW_011258789.1:0-350 GCF_000146605.3 Meleagris gallopavo
TTGGGGAGAAATCTGTTATTTCTTGGAGATAATGTCATATTTTGGGGGAGAAAACTGGTATTTCTGGGAGGAAATGTTTTATTTTTGTGGAGAAAATGGGTATTTCTGGGAGATAGCGACATTTTTCTGGGAGAAAAGTGCCATTTTTTGCAGAAAATGCCGTATTTTCAGGGAGAAACCTGAGATTTGTCGTAGAAACTCTCGTATTTCTGGGGAGAAAGCGGGGTATTTCTGGTAGAAAATATCATATTTCTGGGGAGAATACTGCAACTTCGGGGAGAAAAGGTCATATTTTGGGGAGAAAGCTGGTATTCTGGGAGAAATATATTTCTGAGAGACAACTGCAATTT
>NW_011258790.1:0-336 GCF_000146605.3 Meleagris gallopavo
AAATAGGAGGACAAGAGAATGTAATAGTGAAAACAGTGCAAGACCAGAGACAAGCAAGACACAGAACAAAGAGGATAGGCAGCCTTCTGTGGGCACCATGAAGCGCAATTCAGAGCTCTGGGGGAACCCTATTGTGCCGGGCTCTGGAATGGGTAAACGCTGGCGGGTGTGCATCGCCCTTACCTGCTGGGCAGACAATGACCAGTCAGCAAAGTGAGGTTCCGGGGCATGCCGGGAAATGCAGATTCCACTTCCTTGCTGTTTCCACAGAGACCAACACATCTCTCCGGGCAGTTGTACGGCACGTTGGGAGCACCGCAGCTCTGCTGCCACCTG
>NW_011258791.1:0-360 GCF_000146605.3 Meleagris gallopavo
GAAAATGGGTATTTCTGGCACCAAATGTTATCTTTCATGGAGAAATGTGGCGTTTCTGGGAGAAAACGTGTTATTTCTGGGGAGAATACTGCAGTTTCTGGGAGGAAATGTCATATTTTGGGGGGAAATCTCCAATTTCTTGGGGAAAATGTCATATTTTTGGCGGGAGAACTGGTATTTCTGTGAGACAATGTCCTATTTCCGGGAGAAAACTGGGTTTTCTGGTAGAAAACGTTGAGATTTGGTGAGAAAACTGGTATATCTGGCACAAAATATCATATTTCTGGGAGAAAGCTGATATTTCTGAGAGACATTGCCATATTTTTGGGAAGAAAACGGATATTTCTGGGAGAAAAGGTC
>NW_011258792.1:0-481 GCF_000146605.3 Meleagris gallopavo
AAAACAAACAAACAAACAAACAAAGAAAACCCTCACAGCAGAATGTTTACAAGCAATACCAACAGCATTACCGACCCAGAAGTTCTGGGGTGGCTTTCAGATCCATGCCTTAACTTCCACCACGTCTTGCAGGCATGGAATAATGACAGCATTTGAAATCTCCGCCAAGAGATACCGGATGAGAAAGAAACATGCTGGCACAGAGGGCAATCAGCCTAGCAATCACGGTCACCCCATGGCTCTATCTTTCCAGGTGCTTCTGTTGTGAAGAACAGAAGTCAGCAGTAGCCAAAATGTAATTGCCAGATGTATGCATTGCTTGCTGTCCCATGTTTCATGGGTCTATGCTCACCCTTGCAAACTCAAACTCATTGCAAAGTCTGTGTGTCTGCAAGAGTAAAAACAGCTGTCATCTTGGTAGCCCAGAGGTCTCCAGCCCAACGTTCCTTCTCCAGGCAGAGCCAGCTGTGGGAGCAGACAG
>NW_011258793.1:0-497 GCF_000146605.3 Meleagris gallopavo
GTAGTACACCCCCACAACAGTGTCACCCTTACCAGCCTGCCCCTTGATTCTCACCCATAAGCTCTCCACTGCTACATCACTCTCCCCCAAGTGAATTTCAATACATTCTAGCTGCTCTCTCACATAAAGAGCAACTCCACCACCCCGCCTAGCCAGCCAATCTTTCCTAAAAAGCACATAGCCCTCCATGACAACATTCCAGTCATGCGAGCTGTCCCACCACGTCTCCGTGATCGCGATGAGATCATGACCTTGCGACCGCACGCAGAACTCCAGCTCTTCCTGTTTATTCCCCATGCTACGCGCATTAGTATACAGGCACTTAAGAGAAGCAGCATCCCTCCACCTCTCTCCAAGCCTTTGAACTCCACTGTCTCCACCCATCAAGTTCTGTTTGGAGCCTCGAACTGCCCCCTCAATCCCACCGGTCGTCATTTGTCCCCTTCCCCCTTCATACCTAGTTTAAACACCTGTCAATAAGTCCTGCCAGTTCCTCA
>NW_011258794.1:0-513 GCF_000146605.3 Meleagris gallopavo
GGCTGAGTCCCTAGCAATGCCACCCAGTTGGCGAGCTTCTCTACTATCCAGCCACACACTGTTGGCCCCATTGTCCCAACATCGAAGTAACCAAGTGGCAATAGGCTCATTTGGGTGACGTGAAAAGTCTTTTCTCAGACTTCGAATTTCATTCATTTTCAGAGATCGATCAACAATAGTAACGATATCTTGCTCACCTCTTACTCTTTCGGGACTTCTTGTTGCCCTCATTGGCGCCGGTGACCGTGGTCTTACTGAGGGCCCTCCCCTGGACTTAGGGGTGCTTCTTGTGGATCTTGGAGCCACTCCTCTGGACCTCTCTCCTCTTCTTTCTTCTCTTCTAACTGAGTCGAGATTCGTTTCATTTTCCGTCCTCTTACAGGGGCAACTGACATCAATTGTGGTGCTTTCTGTAGTTGATCAGGTTGGTCAATTCCAATGCTCTCATCCTCCAAGTTCAGCTCGGAGCCTGTCTCGTTCGATTATGAGAGTATCTAGCTCAGATTGGAGGGT
>NW_011258795.1:0-578 GCF_000146605.3 Meleagris gallopavo
CCCAGGCCTGCCCCAGGGCCCCATCCAGCCTGGCCTTGAACCGACCTCCAGGGATGACGGGGCATCCACAGCCTCTCTGGGCAGCTGTTCCAGCACCTCACCACCCTCTCACTGATAAATTTCTCTCTGATATCTGAACTAAATCTCCACTCTTTTGTTTCAAGCTCTTCCCCTTTGCTCTGTTGCTCTCTCCCCATGTTAAAAGCTGACTTCCCTCCTGCTTATAAGTTCCCATCTAATTCCTGGAAGGCCACATCAGGTGTCCCCAGAGTATTCTCTTCTCCAGACTGAACAAGCCCAGCTCTCACTGCTGGCTCAGGTGAAGTTTTTTGCCCGCCAGGACGCCTAAGTCCTTCTCAGCAGGGCTGCCCTCAAGGAGTTCTTCTCCCAGTCTGCACGTATATCTGGGATTGCCCCGACCCAGGTGCAACACCCCACACTCGACCTTGTTGAGTCCCATTAGGTTCACATGCTGCCTCCCAGATGAAGATTTGGAAACAGCTTTGTGAAGAAGTGAAAGAACCTGGAAAGCAACAAGAGTTCTTTCAGGCTGGACGTCAGGAGAGACTTCTCCAAAG
>NW_011258796.1:0-500 GCF_000146605.3 Meleagris gallopavo
TTGGTGAACTGGAGGGCAGTAGTTGGAAGCAGACATCACACTCTATGTTGTCAGACTGAGACAAAACTACTTGCAGAGGTGTAGGGATTTAGGATAAGGGAAGAGTCTGGAATAAGGGTTTGCAGAGGCTATTTTATGGTCTTGTGCAATTCTGGCAATCAATTTGTGGAATTCTCTGGTTTCTGGTGGGTAACTTCCATTCCAGAAAAGCTATCACTATTAGTATTCTGAGTTGAAAGTCTGAGAATTGGTTTGATCTGGAATATGAATTACTCTTTTTTTTTTTTTTCTCCCTTCCTTGGAGCTGACCCTTTGAGGGCAATTTTGAGGTAAGGCTTTTTCCCATTTCTCTCTTTTATTTGCTAGAGGTGAATGAACAGCACAAAGGAAGAGGGCCATTCTTTGCGTGTTCCAAAGCTGTCAGATGACATCCTTGTTTTAAGTTTCCAATTTGTAATGGGTAGTTTTTAAAAGTTATGTATTAATCTGTCCAGTCTGAG
>NW_011258797.1:0-353 GCF_000146605.3 Meleagris gallopavo
CCAAAGCTTTTCCACTGCTTGGCTGGCTCCTGACCCCACTGCAGGTGCTGGCACACACACTGACTGCAGTGGCTTTGTCAACGCGGCCATGCTGGCAGAATGAGACTCAAATGGCCATGGAAACCAATTCCAGACCAGCCATCCGGTGAGCAGGGCTGTGCAGGGGAGGGCAGCATGGGGAAGCGAAGCAGGAGGCTGCTTCTCACGGTAGTTTCCCCCATCTGCCTTGCAGATGGACTGCCTAACACAAAATGGTAACAGATGATCCTGAGGCCCTGAGGGCAATAGCAACAACTGGTGTTCCTTTCGTCAATAAAAAAAGATAAGTCACTCCCAAAAATGGAGCCTGTCTT
>NW_011258798.1:0-432 GCF_000146605.3 Meleagris gallopavo
TTTTAAATTCTGTTCTGCGTCTCTTCTGATTTCATTTTGCAGCCTGATGGAGTTGAAGGATTGCCTGGGCTCCTCCAGTCAGTGGTGTGAGATGTGTCCAGCAGGTAATGAACATCATGCACCCCATGTTGGGACGCTGCTTGTATGCAGGTAGGTTTGCGATGTGATCCGACTCCCCCATGCTGACCATCCACAGCTAGATCAAGTTGCTCAGAGTCTGAGCCAGGCTCACCTTGAAAGGGCCAGCACATCCACCATGTCTCTGGCAACCTGTGCCACTGCCTCAGCACCCTCACTGTACCAAGACATTTTTCCCTTAGATTTCACCTCCATTTTCCCTGTTCTTTCCTTGAGGTATTGAAAGGCTGTTACCAGGTTCCCTTGGAGCCTTCACTTCTCCAGGAGGCTGAACAGCCCAGCTCTCCTTGCCTT
>NW_011258799.1:0-562 GCF_000146605.3 Meleagris gallopavo
CCTCTAATCATTGACCATGAAAAGGAATTGTAAGGCTCTGCGTGCTCAGGTGGGAGCAGAGCGAGGCCAGCAGGGAAGGCTTTTGAAAAATCCCTGTAATCAGTCCAACATAAAAAGATGTTTCTTCTCAGCTAGCTCATAAAATACCTGAAAATTATCATCAGCCAAGGAGGCGGCTCAGGTGTGCTTGTGAAGTTCAGGTGTGCTTTGTGGATCAGGCTTTGCTTTTAGAGTCCTCGGTGGCTGCTTGCTTTGTACTGCTGGCTTTGTTTGATAGCAGCAGGAGAAGTCCTGTGTGCTAAGAAGAACCTGGTAGTGGAGGGGAAAAAGAAATCCTCAGGGTTTGGGTGCTTCCGTGTGTTACGAGTGATTGTGATACCACTGCTCGGTCAGTTTGAGTGCATGGAACGAGTCTGAAATCTTTTATTAATGGAGTAATGTGAAAGGAGTCCTATGGATTTGAGAGCTGACTGAAAGTCTGTGGGCATCTTCCAGGAGCTGGGGTAAGGTGAGGCAAGGAGAGCGGGGGAGAGGATGAGGCGTAGGAAGAGGAACGTCTTCC
>NW_011258800.1:0-308 GCF_000146605.3 Meleagris gallopavo
AATAGGGGTACCAACTGAGTACGATATGAAGGTCCCCATAGTCGCCATACAAGTTATAGGAGGTGTCCAAAGTACGAAAAGGGTTCCATATTCGGCTGTTCCTACTATATGGTTCTCTGATGACTGCTCTAAGGAGAAGTAAGACGGTGTCCAAAGGTCTGTTGGGGGTATCAAAACGATACCCTCGATGAATAGGGGTACCAACTGAATACGAAATGAAGGTCCCCATAGTCGCCATACAAGTTGTAGGAGGTGTCCAAAGAACGAAAAGGGTTCCATAATCGGCTGTTCCTACTATATGGTTCCCT
>NW_011258801.1:0-455 GCF_000146605.3 Meleagris gallopavo
ATTTTTTGGGGAGAAAACTGGGATTTTGTGGCAGAATATATAATATTTTGGGGGGAGAAAATTACTATGACTTGGAGATATTGTCATATTTTGCGGAAGCAAACTGGTATATCTGGGAGAAAAAGTCATATTTCAGGGCACAAAGCTGGTATTTCTTGGAGAAAATGCCATATTTTTCGGGGACTAAACTGGTATTTCTGGCAGAAAACGTTGTGTTTGTCAGGAGAAAATGGGTATTTCTGGCACCAAATGTCATCTTTCATGGAGAAATGTGGCGTTTCTGGGAGAAAACGTGATATTCTGGGGAGAATACTGCAGTTTCTGGGAGGAAATGGTCATATTTTGGGGGGGGGAATCTCCAATTTCTAGGACAAAATGTCATATTTTTGGCGGGAAAACTGGTATTTCTGTGAGACAATGTCCTATTTCCGGGCGAAAACTGGGTTTTCTGGTAG
>NW_011258802.1:0-435 GCF_000146605.3 Meleagris gallopavo
AACAGGAGGGCAAGGGAATGCCCAGGCAAAGGCAAGGGCCAAGAGAACATGGAAGGAAATGCCAAGGATGACGGCCCAGACAATACGGCAGGGAACGCCAAAACTGAATGCCGACATGAATGTGGCAACAGAAAGCCAAGGGGTCATTAGGCCAAGAGAATGGGGCAAGGACACAAAAATCGGAGGACAAGAGAATGTAATAGTGAAAACAGTGCAAGACCAGAGACAAGCAAGACACAGAACAAAGAGGATAGGCAGCCTTCTGGGCACCATGAAGCGCAATTCAGAGCTCTGGGGGAACCCTATTGTGCCGGGCTCTGGAATGGGTAAACGCTGGCGGCTGTGCATCGCCTTACCTGCTGGGCAGACAATGAACCAGTCAGCAAAGTGAGGTTCCGGGCATGCCGGGAAATGCACATTCCACTTCCTGCTGTT
>NW_011258803.1:0-304 GCF_000146605.3 Meleagris gallopavo
CTCAGGGAAGAGTCATGAGAAGTGAAGTGGTGGTTATTGGCTTGGCTGTCAAAATGGTGGAGCTTTAGTGGGAGTGAAAGGTGTGGGCTTTCTGTAGGCAGGCCCCGGGTTTATTCTGTAAGCAGCCCCCCTCTCAGAGATTGGTCTTTGTTGCTGCTTTGCTGTGCCTACCTGCCTGCTCCCTGTGCTTGCTGCATCTCATCCCTCGTTTTTTCATGGCATTTGAACTTGTAGTTTCACTTCTAAATGTGAGAGCGGAGCTGGATAAGGGGAGGTAAGTTGGCTTCTTTATTTCTGTTCTCCC
>NW_011258804.1:0-508 GCF_000146605.3 Meleagris gallopavo
AGAGGTGCTCCAGCCCTCTGATCATCTTCGTGGCCCTTCTCTGGGCCTTTTCTCCAAAAGCTCCACATCATTCCTGTGCTGGAGCCCCAGGCCTGGACGCAGTGCTGCACATGGGGCCGCACCAGAGCCAAGTCGAGGGGGACAATCACCTCCCTCTCCCTGCTGGTCGCTCCTCTTTGAATGCAGCCCAGGATACAGTTGGCCTTCTGGGCTGCAAGTGCACACTACTGGCTTATGTCCAGCTCTTTGTCCACCAGGATCCCCGAGTCCTCCGCAGGGCTGCTCCCAAGGGCTTCTACGCCCAGTTGGTACAAGCATCTGGGTTTCCCCTTCATCAGGGACATCAACAGTGGGGTTGAGTGCACCCTAAGGACACCAAGCTGTGGGGTGCAGTGACACAGCAGAGGGACGGGATGCCATCCACAGAGACCTCAACCAGGCTGAGCAGTGGGCACAAATCCAAGTGCAGGGTCAGTAGCTGGGATGAGGGAACAGCCACCGACCAAAA
>NW_011258805.1:0-402 GCF_000146605.3 Meleagris gallopavo
GCAAATGTGCTGGCGTACCTTTCTGGTGCGGTCTTTGTGAATGTACGCCACATGTTTGGTGTACACCTGACTCTCTCGGATCATGCTCTTGGTCTGGCTCGTCAGGAATGAAATCGGGGCTATGTAGCATTCCACCACAGCATATTCTCTTAAATAACAGATGCCTTCTTCCATATCAGCCCATTTCTTTTTCTCAGGCATCAGATCATCTTTGAAGGGGTATCTTTCTTTTACAGCTAACAACATCCGCTTCCAGAGGGTAAAGGCCTGGTTCTGGCATGTACTAATACCTCTGTCAATGGCTGAGTCCCTGGCAATGCCACCCAGTTGGCGAGCTTCTCTACTATCCAGCCACACACTGTTGGCCCCATTGTCCCAACATCGAAGTAACCAAGTGGCAAT
>NW_011258806.1:0-629 GCF_000146605.3 Meleagris gallopavo
TGGCCTTCCAGCCCAGAAAGCCAACCGTATCCTGGGCTGCATCCAAAGATGCGCAGTCAGCGGGCCAAGGGAGGAGATCCCCCATCCCTCTGCTCTGCGCTGGTCAGGCCTCAGCTGCAGTGCTGCGTCCAGATGTGGAGTCCTCAGTGCAGGGAGACATGGAGCTGTGCGAGTGCATCCAGAGTACAGCCACAAACACGAACCCAAGGATGGAACCCCTCTCCTGTAAGCAAGGAGAGCTGGGCTGTTCAGCCTCCTGGAGAAGTGAAGGCTCCAAGGGAACCTGGTAACAGCCTTTCAATCCCTAAAGGCAAGAACAGGGAAAATGGAGGTGAAATCTAAGGAAAATGTCTTGTACAGTGAGGGTGCTGAGGCAGTGGCACAGGTTGCCTTTCAAGGTGAGCCTGGCTCAGACTCTGAGCAACTTGATCTAGCTGTGGATGGTCAGCATGGGGGAGTCGGATCACATCGCAAACCTACCTGCATACAAGCAGCGCACCAACATGGGGTGCATGATGTTCATTACCTGCTGGACAGATCTCACACCACTGACTGGAGGAGCCCAGGCAATCCTTCAACTCCATCAGGCTGCAAAATGAAATCAGAAGAGACGCAGAACATAATTTACA
>NW_011258807.1:0-573 GCF_000146605.3 Meleagris gallopavo
CAACCAACTCCTGGGGAGAAACTACAGCACAACCTCTGCAGGCTCCTTCTGCATCTGCCTGGGGCACTGGCAGCAGTGCTGAAGATGAGAGTCCAGAAGGCACTCAGGCAGAAGTTAAAATTCAAACTGTGAAAGTAAGAATGAAGGCTTTAACAGAAGCTGTTGTCACTAAATTCAGAGAATTATTCTCAAACCTCCAGGACGTGACTGTTTGCACTTTGTGAGGAGAAACATGCAGCAGAAGAAACACTATCTGACTCCTTTCACTGTGCCTCGGGTCTTTTCTAACACTGGAAGAGAGGCACAGATCTTCTGTTTCTCAGGGAGAGAAAGGAGTTACAGCTGTATACCAAAAAACCTAGAATCGGCTTTGGCTAGTACAATTCCTCCTACAATATATGTATGAATTAATTGGTTTCAGAGAGAGATTTCAAAGAAAAGGTATATTTAATGGGATGATACTACTTCAAAGCTGTATCAGTCACTTTAGTCACCTGTGGTGTAACACCGTAAATAAAACAAAACCCCATCTGCAGGGCAAAATCAGGATTAAGTGAAAATTGAACAGGTTTT
>NW_011258808.1:0-378 GCF_000146605.3 Meleagris gallopavo
ACTTTAACGTGCTTGGCGACAGATACTGATTGTGAGGCTCTTACATACAAAACCAATCTGCAACTTTGTTTCTAGGGATAGGTAAAGAAAAGCAGTAGGAGGGCAGAAATCCTGAGCTTAAAGAGAGTGAGAAGAGGGATTCATGATTTGCACTCGGTAGCATTAAATGTCTTTGCAGCTTTTAAAAAATAAAGAAGTTCCCTTTGGGTGTGCCTATAAGATGATGGTAATGTATTTTTTTTTTTTTTGGAAGTATGTTTCTTGGTGTCCGTCAGGTTCCTCTGCAGGGCAGGCAGGTACAGGTTGCTGACCTGCTGACCCTTGTTACCACAGCTTGCTTGTTAGTTTAGCTTCATAACAAGAAAAAGTAGAAAAGTG
>NW_011258809.1:0-493 GCF_000146605.3 Meleagris gallopavo
CTCCCTGCACTGAGGACTCCACATCTGGACGCAGCACTGCAGCTGAGGCCTGACCAGCGCAGAGCAGAGGGATGGGGATCTTCTCCCTTCGCCCGCTGACTGCGCATCTTTGGATGCAGCCCAGGATACGGTTGGCTTTCTGGGCTGGAAGGGCCCACTGCTGGCTTGTGTCCAGCTCCCACCCACCAGTACACCAGGTCTTATGGAGCAGGACTACGCTCAGTCCTTTCATCCCCTAGCATGTTTTGGTGGTGGGTGTTCCCTCATCCCAGCTACTGACCCTGCACTTGGATTTGTGGCCACTGCTCAGCCTGTTGAGGTCTCTGTGGATGGCATCCCGTCCTCTGCTGTGTCACTGCACCCCACAGCTTGGTGTCCTTAGGGTGCACTCAACCCCACTGTTGATGTCCCTGATGAAGGGGAACCCAGATGCTTGTACCAACTGGCTAGAGCCCTTGGGAGCAGCCCTGCGGAGGACTCGGGGATCCGTGGT
>NW_011258810.1:0-452 GCF_000146605.3 Meleagris gallopavo
AACATCTCCAGATTCTTCCAGAAGACAACAGGAGCCTCTGAATCCACCTGAGGACCCTCCGGGCCCTATAGGATCAATCTGGGACACCTCTAGACCCTTCTGGGTGAATCCAGGGACCCCCTGGATCAACATGAGGACCCCCTGGACCTCTGGGACACCCCCAGACCCTTCTGGATGACTCCAGGACCACTCAGACCCACATGAGGTCTCTCCGGACCCTACCAGACTCCCCTGGGACATCTCCAGATCATCCCAGTGGCTCCTCAGAGCTCCTGGAGCCATCCTGGGAGCTTCCAGATCCTTCAAGGGACCCCCGTGGCCAACCTGGGGACCCCCTGAATGCCCCAAACCCTTCTAGGACATCTCCAGGTTTTTCTGCAGGACTCCAGGGATGGAAAGGGGAGTTGTGGGAGGAAAAAATGGTTAGTGAGGCTTCCATGCTGTGGAAAGGG
>NW_011258811.1:0-659 GCF_000146605.3 Meleagris gallopavo
GTGGGAAAGACTGACTTCTCTTGGAGGGCAAGTGTGGTATTTTTGGTGTGAAAAGGGGTCCTTTGGGGAGAAAACGGGGTGTAGATGGGAGCAAATGTCCTGTTGAGGAGTGTCCAGCAGTATTTTTGAGAGAAAAGGGAAGGTACTTGTCAGAAAAGTGCTCTTTCTGGGAGAGAGTAGCATAGTTGGTTGGAAAATGCCACCCATTTGTGAGAAAGCTGCTTTGTTTCCGGGAGGAAATAGCATTCTTTGGGGAGAAGATGTCCTCTTTTGGATGGAAAAGTAGTAGTTGTGGGAGAAGCTGTCCAATGTTTGGGCCCAAGGTAGCATTACTGGGAGGTAATGTCATTGTATTGGAGAAGGGTGGTATTTCTTGGGGAGAATGTGTTCTTTTTGGAAGCCAACGGTGTACTCTGGGGGGAAAAAAGCGTCCTTTCTGGGAGAAAATGTCCTAGTTTGGGGAGAAAGTGTCATAGTGCGGAGTGTGGTGTAGCAGATTAGGGGGAATTGGGAGGTATTCCTAAGAGAACTGTCATTTCTGGGTGAAAAGGTCTTATGTGGGGGGAAAAAAGGTGAGGAATGTGTGAGAAAGCTGGTGTTTCTGGGAGTAAATGCCATCTTTTGGGGGCTAGAAATGGTCTTTCTGGTGGGATGTGCCA
>NW_011258812.1:0-662 GCF_000146605.3 Meleagris gallopavo
GGAGAAGCTGTCCAATGTTTGGGCCCAAGGTAGCATTACTGGGAGGTAATGTCATTGTATTGGAGAAGGGTGGTATTCCTTGGGGAGAATGTGTTCTTTTTGGAAGCCAACGGTGTACTTCGGGGGGAAAAAGCGTCCTTTCTGGGAGAAAGTGTCCTAGTTTGGGGAGAAAGTGTCATAGTGCGGAGTGTGGTGTAGCAGATTAGGGGGAATTGGGAGGTATTCCTAAGAGAACTGTCATTTCTGGGTGAAAAAGGTCTTATGTGGGGGGAAAAAAGGTGAGGAATGTGTGAGAAAGCTGGTGTTTCTGGGAGTAAATGCCATCTTTTGGGGGCTAGAAATGGTCTTTCTGGTGGGATGTGCCACATCTTTGTGAGGCAATCGGTGTTTGTGAGGGCCAATGGCATATATTCTGGATCGAAATGGTCTTTCCGCAGTAAAAGTCCAAAAGTCTGGGAGTAAGTGTCATGATGAGGAATGTAATGGAGTGTAATTGGGAGGAACTGGGAGGAATTTCTCGGAGTCGTGGTCTTTGTGGGTGCATATGTCCCATTTAGGGAAGGAAAGGAGTATTTCTTAGCAGAACTGCCATAGCATTTAGGGAAAATGTCCTATCCTTGGGAGACAAGTGGTATTAGTGGGAGAAGATGTCCTATTCTTGG
>NW_011258813.1:0-458 GCF_000146605.3 Meleagris gallopavo
AGCCCGTGCAGACAGTGCCCTCCCAGAGGTGCCCGTCCCACACGGCGCGTCCGGCAGCTGGGGGATGTCGGGGTGGTTGCAGCCAGCCGAGAGCTGCGGCTCCTCCAGCTCCTCCTCACCGACGGTCTTCCATCACCACTGCTGCTGCCAATGCCCCCGTCGCCTCGTGTTGTGCCTGGGGAATGAGATGGTCACGTGCTGAGCATCGGGTGTGCTGGCGTGGGGGCACTGGGCAGGACTGGTGGCCCTGGGAGGCTGTCGACGGCCGCAGAAAGCGCTGGCTCGGTCCTGGGCTCCCCGGCTCAAGGCAGGCTCTACTGTGCAACTGCTGCAGGGAAGCTGCTCTGGGGGGAGGCTGTACTGAGGTCACCTCCAGAGGTTCCTTCGGCCGCTGTGCTGCTGTGACAGGCGGATGTGTGACGGGAGACTGCCAGCAGGTGGATGCCTGGTGGCTTTCC
>NW_011258814.1:0-545 GCF_000146605.3 Meleagris gallopavo
AACAAATGGGCTACTGACGGTAAAAGAATGTAAGACAAAGGTCAGGCTGGACGGGGCTCTGAGCACGCGATCGAGTTTTAGATGTCCCTGTTGATTGCAATGGAGTTGGACTAGATGACCTCTAAAGCTCCCTTCCAACTCAAATGATTCCATGATTCTATGACTCTCCGATGAATTACAGGCTCCTCCGTCTGACTTCGGTACAAGGGAAGGTCGTGGAGCACGTTGTCTCGAGTGCCATCACACGGCGCGTCGAGGACAACCCAATGATCACAGCCAGTCAGCACGGCTTTCTACGCACGGCAGCTCCTGCTTCACTAACCGGAGCTCCTCCCAGTTATCCTAGAAGGCCAGCACGGTGGGCGAGGAAAAGGCTGTGGAGCCCTGTTTAGCCGGACTTCAGCAAAGCGTTTGTTACTGATACAGGGGGGGAGACTCGCTTGGAAGGAGAGCAACCCGCCATGGGAACAGAAGCCACCCACTCTCAAACCGTCTTCCTTCCTAAACATTCTGAGTGAGATGGGAATGCGGGCATCAGGGCCCGT
>NW_011258815.1:0-445 GCF_000146605.3 Meleagris gallopavo
CCCTCGGAACTCTGGGACTCATCTCGTCAGGACCCAAAGACTCGTGGATGTTGGGTCCTCAGGTGGTCCAGAACCTGATCTCCCATGGCAGTGTGGGATGGGAAGGGGTCTGTGGGACTGAGGAAGCAATGGCAGTCCCCACCTCACCAAAGCAAAGATGAGGGCTGTGCATAATGAGCAGTTCTCAGACAAGATTGGAAGCCAAAATGTTGTTGGGTACCTGAGCCTTCTCTGGTGGTAAGCAACATGGTGCACAGAGTGCAGCCATGTGCTCCGAGCAAGGAGCACAGGTTTGTGCAAGAGGCCCGGATGCAGGGCAGTGCCTTCATGACTGTATTGTGTCCAACAGGTGGCAGCAGAGCTGCGGTGCTCCCAAGTGCCGTAACAACTGCACAGAGAGATGTGTTGGTCTCGGTGGAAACAGCAAGGAAGTGGAATGTGCATT
>NW_011258816.1:0-601 GCF_000146605.3 Meleagris gallopavo
AAAACTGAATGCCGACATGAATGTGGCAACACAAAGCCAAGGGGAATGGCCAAGAGAATGGGGCAAGGACACAAAATAGGGAGACGAAGAGAATGTAATAGTGAAAACAGTGCAAGACCAGAGACAAGCAAGACACAGAACAAAGAGGATAGGCAGCCTTCTGTGGGCACCATGAAGCGCAATTCAGAGCTCTGGGGGAACCCTATTGTGCCGGGCTCTGGAATGGGTAAACGCTGGCGGGTGTGCATCGCCCTTACCTGCTGGGCAGACAATGACCAGTCAGCAAAGTGAGGTTCCGGGGGCATGCCGGGAAACGCAGATTCCAGTTCCTTGCTGTTTCCACAGAGACCAACACATCTCTCCGTGCAGTTGTTACGGCACTTGGGAGCACCGCAGCTCTGCTGCCACCTGTTGGACACAATACAGTCATGAAGGCACTGCCCTGCATCCGGGCCTCTTGCACAAACCTGTGCTCCTTGCTCGGAGCACATGGCTGCACTCTGTGCACCATGTTGCTTACCACCAGAGAAGGCTCAGCTACCCAACACCATTTTGGCTTCCATCTTGTCTGAGAACTGCTCATTATGCACAGCCCTCATCT
>NW_011258817.1:0-608 GCF_000146605.3 Meleagris gallopavo
TCTCTTTGAGATCAGAGGGTCCCCAGGGGTTCTGGGAGTCCTCCAGAGGTCTCCAATGGGGATTTTGAGGACAACCTCACATAGTGACACGTTCTCGCTCTGCTTTGTCCCCCTGGGATCACCCCCAAAATGTCTGTTTCCATTAAAATCAATACTATGTCAATTTTGTTGTCTTTCTTTCCCCATTTCCTTTCAGAAATGGATGGTTCTCATCAAATTCCCATCCAGAGCCCTACGGAAACAACTCCCCCCAGGGCCACCGGGTGACACCGGGACAACCGCCGGCAGTGCCATCACCGGGACAACCGCCTGTCCCCGAAGTTCTCACTGTCACTGTCACCGTGGAGGCACAGAATCACAGAATGGCCCGGGTTGGAAGGGACCTCCAGGATCACAAATCCCCAGCCCCCCCCGCCACAGGCACGGCCACAAACCATTTCATACCAGCCCAGGCTGCCCAGGGCCCCATCCAGCCTGGCCCTGAACACCTCCAGGGATGGACGGGGCATCCACAGCCTCTCTGGCAGCTGTTCCAGCACCTCACCGCTCTCTCTGCGAAGAACTTCCCCCTGACATCCAACCTACATCTTCCCTCCCTCAACTTCAAA
>NW_011258818.1:0-467 GCF_000146605.3 Meleagris gallopavo
TCATGTTGCTGCAGAGGCCTCTGCTGCTGCTGCATGGGTTGATGTTGGTTTCCTCGGTTGGTTTTCCGTGTTGTTTTTCTGTGGTTTCTGCCTTAGTTTCCTGCTCCTTCTGCATTGCAATGCATTGGGCTATTTTTCAGTGGTGTTGATTTTTTTCCCCTTCTGTTTCTGTTCTTGGAAGTGCTTTTCCTTCCTAAGCGTATTCCCCTCTGTTTGTGAGGATTTCAAGTGCTTTTGCTTTGGTTTCCTTGGCATTTCAGCACTTGGTCCTTCTTTTACTTTTGTGGTGTTGCTTGGCTTTGGTTTGCTCTTTGGTTTTTGTTGGCATCGTGGCCTTGCACTGCTGTTAAATTTTCCTTCTTTCTTTCCATTGCGAAGCCCTGCTGAGCGTTTGTATCTGTTTACTTTGCTAGGCTTCTTTGCTCTGCCATGCTAGTGCATTGAATTCATTGGACTTTCCTGTTGTA
>NW_011258819.1:0-322 GCF_000146605.3 Meleagris gallopavo
GGAAGGGGTTCCTGACTTACAGGAAAAACAAACACTTGGTCACCAACACCGCGTGAGCCGTGCCAGATGAGACGTTTCCAAAAGGGGACCTTTTCTTTTTGCCAAGGCATTTTGCAGTTACCCTGACAACTGGCTGCCCAGTCTACAATCACACACCAGGATCCCAAAGCAGCAAGGAGAAGCAGGGGCCGCTCAGAAGGGCTCTGCAAACAAGAGGGAACTGGAATGAGAGCTGACAGAGGTGACACCGCAGTCCCACAGCCTTCCAGCGCTCCATGCTGAAGGAGAACCTCCTGCCCCAGCAAGTCTGCTGAGCACCCTG
>NW_011258820.1:0-516 GCF_000146605.3 Meleagris gallopavo
CTGGTCACCAACTGTGGTGCAATGTCCCCAGGGGGGCCTTCTGTCCCCTCCGCATGACGGTGACACCTGACGCTGGCTGGTGGGGGCACAGAGTTCACCACCGTGCGTGTCCCCGTCCTCGTGGCAGACGATGGTGACAGCGCCAGAGGGGCTCTGGTGTCACCGGGTCCGGCTGTAGGCAGGTCTGGAGGGGTGACAAAGGACAGTGAGAGGCTTACCACGGTGACAGCACGGTGACAACACGGGGCCGCCTGTGGCTGCCCACATGTGGTGGTCAGAGCACAGGGAATGGTGTCACCCCAGAGATGGTGACACACAAGTGCTGGTGACACCAGATGACGGTAACAAGAGTGACAGCCAGGGACTGGGGACACTGCGTCACAGCTGTTCCACATCGAGGTCACCCTGTGTCACGGGTGACACAAGCGAGAACGTGTTGCTCTGTGAGGTTGTCCTCCAAATCCCCATTGGAGACCTCTGGAGGACTCCACGCACCCCTGGGGACCCCCTGGGAAC
>NW_011258821.1:0-552 GCF_000146605.3 Meleagris gallopavo
CGGTGTTGGGTACCTGAGCCTTCTCTGGTGGTAAGCAACATGGTGCACAGAGTGCAGCCATGTGCTCCGAGCAAGGAGCACAGGTTTGTGCAAGAGGCCCGGATGCAGGGCAGTGCCTTCATGACTGTATTGTGTCCAACAGGTGGCAGCAGAGCTGCGGTGCTCCCAAGTGCCGTAACAACTGCACGGAGAGATGTGTTGGGTCTCTGTGGAAAACAGCAAGGAAGTGGAATGTGCATTTCCCGGCATGCCCCGGAACCTCACTTTGCTGACTGGTCATTGTCTGCCCAGCAGGTAAGGGCGATGCACAGCCGCCAGCGTTTACCCATTCCAGAGCCCGGCACAATAGGGTTCCCCCAGAGCTCTGAATTGCGCTTCATGGTGCCCAGAAGGCTGCCTATCCTCTTTGTTCTGTGTCTTGCTTGTCTCTGGTCTTGCACTGTTTTCACTATTACATTCTCTTGTCCTCCTATTTTTGTGTTCCTTGCCCCATTCTCTTGGCCTAATGACCCCTTGGCTTTGTGTTGCCACATTCATGTCGGCATTCAGTTT
>NW_011258822.1:0-312 GCF_000146605.3 Meleagris gallopavo
TGTTCCTGCACCACAAGCCCTGGCAACAGAAAAATTATTCCACGTTTCCATCACAATAACTGCACTGCTGTAGTTCAGCCTGTGCCAAGTTCCAGCTTCAAAACACAGCTCCTCAGCTCCCTTTGAACCGCTGTGCACAGTTGTCAGTGCAGAAGAACAAATCTCCAGGGACTGGTTTTGAGTGGAGAATTTTCTGGAGTTTGTTTCCCGTTGTTGCTCGGAGGAGCTGAGGTCTTTTCTCCTCGTGTCTTTGCAGGAGAGCAGAGCGGAGGGAACGTCTGTGGTGAGATGCTCAGGTGAAATTGCCTTCCC
>NW_011258823.1:0-329 GCF_000146605.3 Meleagris gallopavo
TGTTTTTTAAGGGCATTGTGTGCATCCTTGTTGTGTTTTCAATTCTGTTCTGCGTCTCTTCTGATTTCATTTTGCAGCCTGATGGAGTTGAAGGATTGCCTGGGCTCCTCCAGTCAGTGGTGTGAGATGTGTCCAGCAGGTAATGAACATCATGCACCCCATGTTGGTGCGCTGCTTGTATGCAGGTAGGTTTGCGTATGTGATCCGACTCCCCCATGCTGACCATCCACAGCTAGATCAAGTTGCTCAGAGTCTGAGCCAGGCTCACCTTGAAAGGGCCAGCACATCCACATGTCTCTGGCAACCTGTGCCACTGCCTCAGCCACCCT
>NW_011258824.1:0-515 GCF_000146605.3 Meleagris gallopavo
CCTGGCATGTTTTGGTGGTGGCTGTTCCCTCATCCCAGCTACTGACCCTGCACTTGGATTTGTGCCCACTGCTCAGCCTGTTGAGGTCTCTGTGGATGGCATCCCGTCCCTCTGCTGTGTCACTGCACCCCACAGCTTGGTGTCCTTAGGGTGCACTCAACCCCACTGTTGATGTCCCTGATGAAGGGGAAACCCAGATGCTTGTACAAACTGGGCGTAGAAGCCCTTGGGAGCAGCCCTGCGGAGGACTCGGGGATCCTGGTGGACAAAGAGCTGGACATAAGCCAGTAGTGTGCACTTGCAGCCCAGAAGGCCAACTGTATCCTGGGCTGCATTCAAAGAGGAGCGACCAGCAGGGAGAGGGAGGTGATTGTCCCCCTGACTCGGCTCTGGTGCCGGCCCCATGTGCAGCACTGCGTCCAGGCCTGGGGCTCCAGCACAGGAATGATGTGGAGCTTTTTGGGAGCAGGTCCAGAGAAGAGCCACGAAGATGATCAGAGGGCTGGAGCACCTCT
>NW_011258825.1:0-457 GCF_000146605.3 Meleagris gallopavo
TCTGCTGTGTCACTGCAGCCCACAGCTTGGTGTCCTTAGGGTGCACTCAACCCCACTGTTGATGTCCCTGATGAAGGGGAAACCCAGATGCTTGTACAAACTGGGCGTAGAAGCCCTTGGGAGCAGCCCTGCGGAGGACTCGGGGATCCTGGTGGACAAAGAGCTGGACATAAGCCAGTAGTGTGCACTTGCAGCCCAGAAGGCCAACTGTATCCTGGGCTGCATTCAAAGAGGAGCGACCAGCAGGGAGAGGGAGGTGATTGTCCCCCTCGACTCGGCTCTGGTGCGGCCCCATGTGCAGCACTGCGTCCAGGCCTGGGGCTCCAGCACGGGAATGATGTGGAGCTTTTGGAGCAGGTCCAGAGAAGGGCCACGAAGATGATCAGAGGGCTGGAGCACCTCTCTTAGAAAGAATGTTGAGGGAACTGGGGATTGTTTCTGTGGGAGAAGAGGAAAG
>NW_011258826.1:0-464 GCF_000146605.3 Meleagris gallopavo
AGGTAATGAACATCATGCACCCCATGTTGGTGCGCTGCTTGTATGCAGGTAGGTTTGCGATGTGATCCGACTCCCCCATGCTGACCATCCACAGCTAGATCAAGTTGCTCAGAGTCTGAGCCAGGCTCACCTTGAAAGGGCCAGCACATCCACCATGTCTCTGGCAACCTGTGCCACTGCCTCAGCACCCTCTCTGTACAAGACATTTTCCTTAGATTTCACCTCCATTTCCCTTGCTCTTTCCTTTAGGTATTGAAAGGCTGTTACCAGGTTCCCTTGGAGCCTTCACTTCTCCAGGAGGCTGAACAGCCCAGCTCTCCTTGCTTACAGGAGAGGGGTTTCCCATTCCCTTGGGTTCGTTGTTTGTGGCTGTACTCTGGATGCACTCGCACAGCTCCATGTCTCCCTGCACTGAGGACTCCACATCTGGACGCAGCACTGCAGGTGAGGCCTGACCAGCGCAG
>NW_011258827.1:0-530 GCF_000146605.3 Meleagris gallopavo
TTTATAAACCTGGATCAGGTCCCCTCTCAGTCGTCTTTTCTCAAGGCTAAACAGACCCGGTTCACTCAGCCTTTCTTCATAGGGGAGATGCTCCAGGCCTTCACCATCTTTGTGGCCCTCCGCTGGACTCTTTCCAAGAGATCCCTGTCTTTTGTACTGGGAGCCCAGAACTGGACACAGTACTCCAGATGAGGCCTTACCAGGGCAGAGTAGAGGGGAGGATCACCTCCCTCGACCTGCTGGACACGCTCTTCTTAATGCACCCCAGAATGCCATTGGCCTTTTGGCCACGAGGGCACACTGCTGGCTCATGGCCAACCTGTCGTCCACCAGGACGCCCAGGTCCCTCTCTGCAGAGCTCCTCTCCAGCAGCTCATCCCCCAGCCTGTATTGATGCATGCAGTTGATGCATTGATGCATTTGGCTCCATGCAACCTCCCTAAAAGCAGACCATATGACTGAGTGTCATGGAGTTATCTAGATCAATCGTGTGCCCATGACAGAGAGCAGCAGGCCTGCAGTCCCACTGG
>NW_011258828.1:0-302 GCF_000146605.3 Meleagris gallopavo
TTTTCTAGCCCAAAGTAGGACATTTTCTCCCAGAATTACCAGTTTTCTCACCCAAAATACGATCTTTCCTGCCAGAAATGCCAGATTTCTCCCCCCACGTATGGCATTTCCTCCCAGAAATGCCTCTTCTCTCAAGAAAAAGATGACATTTCCTGCCAGAAATGCCAGGTTTCTCCCCGAAAATATGACATTTTCTCCCAAAAATACCACTTTTCTCACACAGCATATGACATTTTCTCCCAGAAATGCCTGCTTTCTCCCCCAGAATACGACATTTCTCCCAGGACTACCTGCTTTCTCCA
>NW_011258829.1:0-516 GCF_000146605.3 Meleagris gallopavo
GACATGCAGAAATGTTTAGAACGCCAAGCTTTCTTTGTACTGACAACTTTTCTGAAGAGACCTACATACTCTTGTTTTCCAGTGGCATTATGAGCAGATGTCAGCAACCTATCTCTTGCTTCAATCCAGGAAGGTTCGTGGCAAGCGCATCCACTTAAGGATTCCATCCCAAACAGGACAGGCCAGTGCAACACAGTCAGCAAGCCTGGGGGTAAGTGTTAGAGTTCAGCACAACATCCTGGTAAAAATGCTTGTGTGTGCTAAAGCTCTGCCTGGGTCAACAGCCTGGTGGCCTAACCATCTGTAAGAGAGATGTGTGCAGCCAGCCTTGGTCATCAAATGTGGCTCTACGAGAAGGCCACCCACTTAGTGTATGAAGGCAGAGGATGTAATCTTTCTAGATTTCAGGGAGGCCTTTGATGCTGTCCCTCGTGGCATCCTTCCAGACAAGTCATCCAAAGGTGAGATGGACAGGTGCAGGCTCGTAGGGAGTGGCTCAGTGGCAGAGCTCAAGGA
>NW_011258830.1:0-535 GCF_000146605.3 Meleagris gallopavo
AGCAGAACACGGCACAGAGCACAGATAGAATTCTCACTTTGAGGCCAGCCATGACAGAAGAGCCACAGCTGAACCTCTGCAGGCTTCCAGCGCTGAAGGGCCGTTGGGAAGTCACGGGACAACTGCCTCGCTCTGCCCTCAGCACTTCACTCTAACTCACACACCAGCCAAACCTCCTCGGATTTCCTTTCCTTATCCATGCCTAACAGATCCTCGTGTGGAACAGCCTCCTCGAGTCCGCCTGCATTCTACTCTGAGGAGGCCCACACTTCCGCGGACGATACAAACGTTGAGGACATAACAGGATACCTCGAACATTATTTATTTATTCCAAAGAAAATGTCTCCTATGGCTGAAATGATGTATTCCTAACTGAAAGCCATAGAGAGTCACGTAATCATAGAGTTTAGTTTTGTATTAAAAAGAACCGCTGTACATAGTTTCATACAATCACAGGATGGTTTGGTTTGCTTTGTTTTGGAAGGGACCTCTAAGACCATCTCGTTCCAACCCCCTGCTGCCGGAAGGGACACCT
>NW_011258831.1:0-497 GCF_000146605.3 Meleagris gallopavo
AGGGAGGAGATCCCCATCCCTCTGCTCTGCGCTGGTCAGGCCTCAGCTGCAGTGCTGCGTCCAGATGTGGAGTCCTCAGTGCAGGGAGACATGGAGCTGTGCGAGTGCATCCAGAGTACAGCCACAAACACGAACCCAAGGATGGAACCCCTCTCCTGTAAGCAAGGAGAGCTGGGCTGTTCAGCCTCCTGGAGAAGTGAAGGCTCCAAGGGAACCTGGTAACAGCCTTTCAATACCTAAAGGAAAGAACAAGGGAAAATGGAGGTGAAATCTAAGGAAAATGTCTTGTACAGTGAGGGTGCTGAGGCAGCGGCACAGGTTGCCAGAGACATGGTGGATGTGCTGGCCCTTTCAAGGTGAGCCTGGCTCAGACTCTGAGCAACTTGATCTAGCTGTGGATGGTCAGCATGGGGGGAGTCGGGATCACATCGCAAACCTACCTGCATACAAGCAGCGCACCAACATGGGGTGCATGATGTTCATTACCTGCTGGACAC
>NW_011258832.1:0-551 GCF_000146605.3 Meleagris gallopavo
GTCCTCAGTGCAGGGAGACATGGAGCTGTGCGAGTGCATCCAGAGTACAGCCACAAACACGAACCCAAGGATGGAACCCCTCTCCTGTAAGCAAGGAGAGCTGGGCTGTTCAGCCTCCTGGAGAAGTGAAGGCTCCAAGGGAACCTGGTAACAGCCTTTCAATACCTAAAGGAAAGAACAAGGGAAAATGGAGGTGAAATCTAAGGAAAATGTCTTGTACAGTGAGGGTGCTGAGGCAGTGGCACAGGTTGCCAGAGACATGGTGGATGTGCTGGCCCTTTCAAGGTGAGCCTGGCTCAGACTCTGAGCAACTTGATCTAGCTGTGGATGGTCAGCATGGGGGGAGTCGGGATCACATCGCAAACCTACCTGCATACAAGCAGCGCACCAACATGGGGTGCATGATGTTCATTACCTGCTGGACACATCTCACACCACTGACTGGAGAGCCCAGGCAATCCTTCAACTCCATCAGGCTGCAAAACGAAATCAGAAGAGACGCAGACATCATTTAAAACACAACGAGGATGCACACAATCGACCCTTAAAAA
>NW_011258833.1:0-628 GCF_000146605.3 Meleagris gallopavo
CCTGGAAGTGACTCTCAAGCACACATTCCCGTGCGTCACCACCCTGTGCGTGAAAAGCTGCCTCCTAATAACCAACCTAAACCTCCCCTGTCTCACTTGAAACCATTTCCCCTTGTCCTATCGCTATCCACCCTCCTCAACAGCCGTTGCCCCCTCCTGCTTATGCGCTCCCTTCGAGTCTTGGAAGGCTGTCATGAGCTATCTCCAGAGCTCTCTCTTCTCCCACAGAAACAATCCCAGTTCCCTCAACATTCTTTCTAAGAGAGGTGCTCCAGCCCTCTGATCATCTTCGTGGCCCTTCTCTGGACCTGCTCCAAAAGCTCCACATCATTCCTGTGCTGGAGCCCGAGGCCTGGACGCAGTGCTGCACATGGGGCCCCACACCAGAGCCGAGTAGAGGGGGACAATCACCTCCCTCTCCCTGCTGGTCGCTCCTCTTTGAATGCAGCCCAGGATACAGTTGGCCTTCTGGGCTGCAAGTGCACACTACTGGCTTATGTCCAGCTCTTTGTCCACCAGGATCCCCGAGTCCTCCGCAGGGCTGCTCCCAAGGGCTTCTACGCCCAGTTTGTACAAGCATCTGGGTTCCCTTCATCAGGGACATCAACAGGTGGGTTGAGTGCACCCT
>NW_011258834.1:0-370 GCF_000146605.3 Meleagris gallopavo
ATATTCTGGATCGAAATGGTCTTCCGCAGCAAAAGTCCAAAAGTCTGGGAGTAAGAGTCATGATGAGGAATGTAATGGAGTGTAATTGGGAGGGAACTGGGAGGAATTTCTCGGAGTCGTGGTCTTTTGTGGGTGCATATGTCCCATTTAGGGAAGGATAGGAGTATTCTTAGCAGAACTGCCATAGCATTTAGGGAAAATAGTCCTATCCTTGGGAGACAAGTGGTATTTGTGGGAGAAGATGTCCTATTCTTGGTTGCAAGTGTCCTATTTGGTCTTGTCATCTAGTCTTTTTGGGAGAAAACGTGCGGTAGTTTGAAGAAGACAGGTATGCCTGGGAGAAATACCATCTTTTGGAAGCACAGGCCCA
>NW_011258835.1:0-525 GCF_000146605.3 Meleagris gallopavo
AGAAGATGTCCTATTCTTGGTTGCAAGTGTCCTATTTGGTCTTGTCATCTAGTCTTTTTGGGAGAAAACGTGCGGTAGTTTGAAGAAACAGGTATGCCTGGGAGAAATACCATCTTTTGGAAGCACAGGCCCCATTTCCAAGTGAAATGTGGTATTTCTGGGAGAAAATGACAAGTACGTGGGAGAAAAGTGGGCAATAGTGGGAAAGACTGACTTCTCTTGGAGGGCAAGTGTGGTATTTTGGTGTGAAAAGGGGTCCTTTGGGGAGAAAACGGGGTGTAGATGGGAGAAAATGTCCTGTTGAGGAGTGCCTAGCAGTATTTTTGAGAGAAAAGGGAAGGTACTTGTCAGAAAAGTGCTCTTTCTGGGAGAGAGTAGCATAGTGGTTGGAAAATGCCACCCATTTGTGAGAAAGCTGCTTTGTTTCCGGGAGAAAATAGCATTCTCTGGGGAGAAGATGTCCTGTTTTGGATGGAAAAGTAGTACTTGTGGGAGAAGCTGTCCAATGTTTGGGCCCAAGGTAGC
>NW_011258836.1:0-591 GCF_000146605.3 Meleagris gallopavo
CAGCTGTTCCAGCACCTCACCACTCTCTCTCGTAAAGAACTTCCCCCTGACATCCAACCTAAATTTCCCTCCCTCACTTAAACCATTTCCCCTCGATCCTGCAGTTATCAACCCTTTCAAAGAGTTGATTCCCTCCCCCCCTCGTAGGCTCCCTTTAGGTACTGAAGGCTGCACTCAGGTCACCCCGCAGCCTCTTTTCTCCAGACTGAGCAAGCCCAGCTCCCTCAGCCTGTCTTCACAGGGGAGCTGCTGCAGCCCCCTGATAATCTTCGTGGCTCTCCTCTGGACCCTCTCCAACAGCTCCCTGTGTTTTTTGTACTGGGGGCTCCACTCTTGGACTCAGTGCTGCAGGTGGGGCCTCACAAGAGCAGAGTAGGGAGGGACAATCACCTCCCTGTCCCTGCTGCCACCCCTCTGCCGATGGAGCCCAGGATCCCATTTACCTTCTGAGCGGCAAGGACACACTGCTAGCTCATGTTAAGTTCTTCATCTATCAAGACCCCCAGGTCCTTCTCTGCAGGGCTGCTCTCAAGGGCCGCTCCTTCCAGACTGTGTGGATGCCTGGGATTCCTCCGGCCCAAGTACAAATCC
>NW_011258837.1:0-506 GCF_000146605.3 Meleagris gallopavo
GCTAGGCCTAGTGCATTCTGCATGTACCCGAGGCGAAGTGCAAACCGCTCCTCTCCGACGTGCGGACACGAGACCGCTCGCGCGTCGGAGAAAAGCAGCAGGCACAAGTCGCCCGTTCTCGGCAAGTGAGAAACACGAGAGCGCTGCTGACGGCTGAAAGCGGCACTCGGGGAGAAGCGCGATTTCTCGACCAGCGTCGGCAAACTCTCCGGAGCGGTTCAGCGCGAGTGCCGCTTTCACGCATGAGAGCGAAGCAGTGCAATTCCGATGCCGAGAACGTGCGAATTCAGCCTCCTGCACTACCTCCGTAGGGAGGTTTTTTCTCCGCAGGCCAGAAAGGATCGCCCCCCATTTCTGTCACGCTCTCTCTCCCTGGGAGCGAAACAAATGTCGCTCCCCGAACTTCCAACAGCCCTTATTAGAGAGGGTTTTGCTCTCCACTCTTTTCCTCCGAGCATGCACAAGCGTAGCCATGGAGAACAACACCAAAAAAGATTGGCCGCTCG
>NW_011258838.1:0-594 GCF_000146605.3 Meleagris gallopavo
CCTGCTGGTCGCTCCTCTTTGAATGCAGCCCAGGATACAGTTGGCCTTCTGGGCTGCAAGTGCACACTACTGGCTTATGTCCAGCTCTTTGTCCACCAGGATCCCCGAGTCCTCCGCAGGGCTGCTCCCAAGGGCTTCTACGCCCAGTTGGTACAAGCATCTGGGTTTCCCCTTCATCAGGGACATCAACAGTGGGGTTGAGTGCACCCTAAGGACACCAAGCTGTGGGCTGCAGTGACACAGCAGAGGGACGGGATGCCATCCACAGAGACCTCAACAGGCTGAGCAGTGGCCACAAATCCAAGTGCAGTGTCGGTAGCTGGGATGAGGGAACAGGCCACCACCAAAACATGCTAGGGGATGAAAGGACTGAGCGTAGTCCTGCTCCATAAGGCCTGGGAGTACTGGTGGGTGGGAGCTGGACACAAGCCAGCAGTGGGCCCTTCCAGCCCAGAAAGCCAACCGTATCCTGGGCTGCATCCAAAGATGCGCAGTCAGCGGGCGAAGGGAGGAGATCCCCATCCCTCTGCTCTGCGCTGGTCAGGCCTCACCTGCAGTGCTGCGTCCAGATGTAGAGTCCTCAGTGCAGGGAGA
>NW_011258839.1:0-517 GCF_000146605.3 Meleagris gallopavo
ATGCGTGATGCAGCGCTATTCATGCCACCCACAGGAAGCAGGAGGTGGAACAAAATATTGCCAGAACTGTGATCGGATTGTGTCTCATAAGGAACTATTCCATTAGTTCTAGAAGAGAGCTTTGAAGCAATGTATATTCAGGATTATCGTCAGCATGCCAGGTGCTGGGACCATGCAGAAAGAGAAATGGTCTGAAAATGTCAGTGCAATTTAAAATATATACCTTCTTGTCCCAAGCGACCATACTGAAGGGAAATAGGAAATAAACAATGAAAAAGAATGGCTGCTTGATTCCTGAGCATCAAAATGGCAATCATTAAACATAAGGTAAAAGAAATCAAGGCAAAAGTGGTACAGGTACCACTGAAAGCATGATGAAAAGAAATCAGAGATATTCAGCTGATAATCATATTTTACAAGTATGAAAAATTACGTAAATCTGAGGATTCCTTTTAGTAACATAACATATTACGTATTTCTTAGGCGCTCAAGAATAGGGTATTTCTGAAACACTGAC
>NW_011258840.1:0-596 GCF_000146605.3 Meleagris gallopavo
AGAACTGTGATCGGATTGTGTCTCATAAGGAACTATTCCATTAGTTCTAGAAGAGAGCTTTGAAGCAATGTATATTCAGGATTATCGTCAGCATGCCAGGTGCTGGGACCATGCAGAAAGAGAAATGGTCTGAAAATGTCAGTGCAATTTAAAATATATACCTTCTTGTCCCAAGCGACCATACTGAAGGGAAATAGGAAATAAACAATGAAAAAGAATGGCTGCTTGATTCCTGAGCATCAAAATGGCAATCATTAAACATAAGGTAAAAGAAATCAAGGCAAAAGTGGTACAGGTACCACTGAAAGCATGATGAAAAGAAATCAGAGATATTCAGCTGATAATCATATTTTACAAGTATGAAAAATTACGTAAATCTGAGGATTCCTTTTTAGTAACATAACATATTACGTATTTCTTAGGCGCTCAAGAATAGGGTATTTCTGAAAACACTGACGTAATTTAGTGAAGATCAAACATAGCTGTCAACGGAAATTACAGATTAATTTTGTTTTAAAAATACCAACATATTCAGGCACTAACTCATGTTATTCTGCAGTGCTAGTACATGAAAATAATTGCAACTATACCCATTT
>NW_011258841.1:0-378 GCF_000146605.3 Meleagris gallopavo
GATATTCAGCTGATAATCATATTTTACAAGTATGAAAAATTACGTAAATCTGAGGATTCCTTTTTAGTAACATAACATATTACGTATTTCTTAGGCGCTCAAGAATAGGGTATTTCTGAAAACTACTGACGTAATTTAGTGAAGATCAAACATAGCTGTCAACGGAAATTACAGATAATTTTGTTTAAAAAATACCAACATATTCAGGCACCAACTCATGTTATTCTGCAGTGCTAGTACATGAAAATAATTGTCAACTATACCCCATTTTTGGAGAAAGTTTCTAGATGTCTTTTAATAGTGATTTGACTTCTATACATATATACATACACTACACACATACATACATACATCCATGCCACCTAACTGTCAATTGAC
>NW_011258842.1:0-320 GCF_000146605.3 Meleagris gallopavo
TGCAATACCAATTCTTAAAAGCAATTGACAATTTACAATGGAGTATAATTACTCCAATTTACAATGGAGTATGAAATCTAATCCACTTACAGGATGGAGTTGCTCGAGAATACTAGAGTTTGCAGATTCAAAATCAAGCCTAGAATGCCAGACCTGAAGACTTTTCAGGAATACGACAATGAAAGATAACATTAAATAAATAAATAACCCAATACAGCCACGTTATTTAAATTGGCCTTGAAAGCTACCAGTGTCTAACTACTGTTATTTAGAGTTGTGCCCCTCTCTTAGCAGCCACCAATTACTCAGCCAGCCATTAC
>NW_011258843.1:0-504 GCF_000146605.3 Meleagris gallopavo
ATCCCAGCTACTGACCCTGCACTTGGATTTGTGGCCACTGCTCAGCCTGTTGAGGTCTCTGTGGATGGCATCCCGTCCCTCTGCTGTGTCACTGCACCCCACAGCTTGGTGTCCTTAGGGTGCACTCAACCCCACTGTTGATGTCCCTGATGAAGGGGAAACCCAGATGCTTGTACCAACTGGGCGTAGAAGCCCTTGGGAGCAGCCCTGCGGAGGACTCGGGGATCCTGGTGGACAAAGAGCTGGACATAAGCCAGTAGTGTGCACTTGCAGCCCAGAAGGCCAACTGTATCCTGGGCTGCATTCAAAGAGGAGCGACCAGGCAGGGGAGAGGGAGGTGATTGTCCCCCTCGACTCGGCTCTGGTGCGGCCCCATGTGCAGCACTGCGTCCAGGCCTGGGGCTCCAGCACGGGAATGATGTGGAGCTTTTGGAGCAGGTCCAGAGAAGGGCCACGAAGATGATCAGAGGGCTGGAGCCCCTCTCTTAGAAAGAAATTGTTGAG
>NW_011258844.1:0-372 GCF_000146605.3 Meleagris gallopavo
GGAGGTGATTGTCCCCCTCGACTCGGCTCTGGTGCGGCCCCATGTGCAGCACTGCGTCCAGGCCTGGAGCTCCAGCACAGGAATGATGTGGAGCTTTTGGAGCAAGGTCCAGAGAAGGGCCACGAAGATGATCAGAGGGCTGGAGCACCTCTCTTAGAAAGAAATGTTGAGGGAACTGGGATTGTTTCTGTGGGAGAAGAGAAAGCTCTGGAGATAGCTCATGACAGCCTTTTAAGACTCGAAGGGAGCGCATAAGCAGGAGGGGGCAACGGCTGTTTAGGAGGTGGATAGCGATAGGACAAGGGGAAATGGTTTCAAGTGAGACAGGGGAGGTTTAGGTTGGTTATTAGGAGGCAGCTTTCACGCCAGGGT
>NW_011258845.1:0-667 GCF_000146605.3 Meleagris gallopavo
TTGTCTTTCTATTAGATAGAAAGTGGAGGCATTGGGAAGGATTGTGAAGATTTCCGTAGAACTTCAGTAGGAGTAGATATAAAATGTAAGTTTTACCTAGGAGAGATCACTTGTGAAGTCACTTCTACTTTTCTTCAGGTACAGAAAATAATGAGAACAAGCTACCTAGAAGGGGAAGAAGTTCTTCCATATTAGTCTGTGATATTTTCACAGTCCTTTATCAGAGGACTTCTAATGCCTTACAAGTAATCCAAGCTAATTGTACTCCACTGTGAGTCTGTCAAGCACTGTACCCATGGTTCTCCTAGTAGTCCCAAAGCTGCTGAGAATCAAGCTGAATGTTGATGCTCCTTGGAGCTGGGCTGAACCATAACCCGCAAAAATGGGAGCCCAGCTGAAATGCTGTGCAAAATGCATTAATAGGAGCTTTGCCATTCACTTCAGGAGAGAGATTCTAGCAGCAGCAGCTTTAGTTTTCCCTTTCAGCAACTGTACTGCTCTGAAGCAAAAAACAAGAGTAGTCTGCTGCTTTGTCTTAAACTTGTTGTGTGAACAGCTAAGGTCTGAAACTACCCTGATGTGATCAGACATCAGAAGGTTGCAGATCAAGGGGAAACTATTGCAGACATGCCGAAATGTTTAAGAACGCCAAGCTTTCTTTGTACTG
>NW_011258846.1:0-428 GCF_000146605.3 Meleagris gallopavo
CAGGCCTCACCTGCAGTGCTGCGTCCAGATGTGGAGTCCTCAGTGCGAGGGAGACAGTGGAGCTGTGCGAGTGCATCCAGAGTACAGCCACAAACACGAACCCAAGGATGGAACCCCTCTCCTGTAAGCAAGGAGAGCTGGGCTGTTCAGCCTCCTGGAGAAGTGAAGGCTCCAAGGGAACCTGGTAACAGCCTTTCAATACCTCAAGGAAAGAACAAAGGGGAAAAATGGAGGTGAAATCTAAGGAAAATGTCTTGTACAGTGAGGGTGCTGAGGCACTGGCACAGGTTGCCAGAGACATGGTGGATGTGCATGGAGATAGCTCATGTCACCTTTCAAGGTGAGCCTGGCTCAGACTCTGAGCAACTTGATCTAGCTGGTGGATGGTCAGCATGGGGGAGTCGGATCACATCGCAAACCTACCTGCA
>NW_011258847.1:0-436 GCF_000146605.3 Meleagris gallopavo
CGTTCTGCTATTCCAGAAGCGGCGAGTGCTCTGGACAGCTGCAAAAGGGAAGAGCTGATGCAGTGCACCACTGCCACCGAGCCACCGAGCACAGATGTCTCCAGCAGCCCCGACACCGCTTCTTCCATCACAGAGCTGCCTGACTCCCCCAGGGCCAGCCGGGAGCTCAGCAACGAGACAGATGCTGAACCTGGGCTCCTCAGCAACTCACCTGGGCAGCAGACAGCATCCCCTGAGCTGCCCGTGCCAAGCCCCACGGCTGCCCCTGCACCTCCATCGCCCAGCACCGCACACCTGATGGCAGAGGCGCAGCGGAGGCAGCCCCGGGTGATTCTCACCCGCCTGGCACTGCCACCCGGATGCATCTCCTGCCGGCTGGCAGACGAGCACCGTGGGGACAGCCACCGAGCCGCCAAGCGCCCACGCCCGCCTGCAC
>NW_011258848.1:0-482 GCF_000146605.3 Meleagris gallopavo
TGCAGCAGCAGCAGCTCTGCAGCAACATGAAAAATAGCAAAAAAATACAAGATCATGGCAAAGCACAGATGACCACCGAGTGTGCAGGAGGCCAAAATCTTGGCATCCGTGCCCGGGAGGAGGAAAGGGTAGCTACTGGGCATGCTGCTGCCTCCACCACACATGCACCTTCAGGGTCGCCAGCCCAGAAGAAGTCTGTGGCTGCCAGTCGGAACAAAAACACCTCTCTGGAGGAAGGCAAAGCACTGGCAGTCATGCCAAGGAGGAGGGAAGGGTAGCTACCGGGCATGGATCCACCCAGGCAGCAGAGCAAAAGCCGACCGTTCAGCACAAGGCAAGAGGCAAGGATGCCCACGAGGCGGGGACCCACCTGGGAAACCGAGAAGGAGCTGCAAATGCAGCAACGCACTGCACAAAAGCCTCGAGAGCTGTCTGCACTTCCAGAAGCCTAGGAAAAGGAAAAAACACAACAGTCAAGGCAG
>NW_011258849.1:0-430 GCF_000146605.3 Meleagris gallopavo
GCACGCACGGACACCCACATGCAGGCAGACTCGTGTGCACACAGCCATGTATGCACGCACGCACCCCCATGTGCGTGGACTTACCCACGTGTGCACAGACATATGTGTGCATGCATGGCCACACACACTGCTATATGGGGCAGGGCACCCATGGCCATATTCAGCTCTATATGGGGCAGGGCGCCCACAGCCATACACACCTCTATATGGGGCAGGGCACCCATGGCCATATTCAGCTCTATATGGGGCAGGGCACCCATGACCATACACACCTCTATATGGGGCAGGGCACCCATGGCCATACACAGCTCTATATGGGGCAGGGCGCCCATGACCATAAATACCTCTATATGGGACAGGGCGCCCATGACCATAGATACCTTTATATGGGGCAGGGCGCCCATGGCCATATTCAGCTCTATATGGGGCA
>NW_011258850.1:0-480 GCF_000146605.3 Meleagris gallopavo
TCTGCTGGTTTGGCACAAAGAGGACGGCCCCGCTCAGTCCGTATGGACGCAGCCACGGTGGCAAGAAGGACAAGCAGTGCTTTCCTAGCCGTGTCTTAGCACAGCAGTCAAGCTTCCTGCGTACGGCCGTAGCGCTCCCGATGCTCTGGGCAGGCACGGCAGGCTGCGGCCCGCATCAGGTCTCTGCCTGTTAGCCTGGTTTTCCCTCGTCCCCTGCCAAGAGAAAGTGCAAAGGGGAGAAGCTGTGCGGGAGCTGGCAGAAGCTGCCCGGGCGGATGTAGGCAGGCCCAGCGCTGGCCCTGCAGCTGAAGTGTTCCTGGCTGTGGGTCTGACCCGCACGCACCTCGCTTAGCGTGCGCTTCCTGTTCTGCTGACAGCTCCGTGCCCCAGCTGCTGCCTCCCTGCTCCCGCTCCCGCTGCCGGCTGCCAGCTTCATGGCAGGAGGAGATGCTCTCGTGCTGTCGCTGAGCACGTGCAGTA
>NW_011258851.1:0-502 GCF_000146605.3 Meleagris gallopavo
ATATATATATATTTTAAATAAGCTACAGAAATTGATTTTGCTGGGTTTGTCAGGCACTCAGAACTATGCCACACACTGTGCACAGGGCTGGATGTGGAAATGCATCGTATTGCGTAGCTACAAGTCTGGGGGTCTGTACTCTTAGTGAGGAATCAGAGTCACCACCACACATTTGAAGCCCAGAATCATCACAGAATCAAAGAATCTGGAACTGGGAACCAATCACCGAATCTGACATAACAGAACTTACACTCACAGGAGCTGCTATCCTCGTAGCGTCCTCATGCAATCCTCAGACTAGAATCCCAGACTGCAGGAACCCCGTAACAACCCGGCAGTATTGAATCACCGCGTTTCGTTTCCTCGCTCCCACAGAGGGCAGCTTTCTATAGAGCACGCTCACAAGGGATGGCGTCAGTCAGCATCACCCAGCGCTCCTTACGGAACGGCTTGTCTCCAATAGCAAAGCACCCCCTTCCCGGCCCCACGGGGCCCCCAGAAC
>NW_011258852.1:0-491 GCF_000146605.3 Meleagris gallopavo
AAACAGTGGCAACAATCTGAGGTGAAACAAAGTAATTTACTAAATATGGTATCAGCAGAATTTTATAAGGAGAGAGAGTGTGAAATTGATGGTGGATCGGCCTTAGCACAACGCTGAGATGAGAAACGCAGGCAGAGAAGCGCAGGCAGAGAAGCGCAAGCGAAGCAGTGCAGGCAAAGAAGAGAGCATCAGGTGACCTTGCCGGGAGTTCTATCTCCTCGCTGACCGCAAAGCCCCCTGGGAAATGCAGCTCTTCTTCTCCTCTGGACAGGCACCCGGAACTTGAGCATCAGCAGTCAAACTCCCAGTGCATTACATGATGTTATGATGTGGAATACCGATAATGAAAAATCATGAAACCATGACATTCCACCCTTATTCCACATCACTACATCATGCTTAATATATACAAACAAAATATAAACACACGCACAAGGAATTACTGACTGCACTCCCTCAACATCAAGTTCCCTTGTGGTACACATTGAACA
>NW_011258853.1:0-385 GCF_000146605.3 Meleagris gallopavo
TGACTCAACCACCTCCCTGTGCAGCCCATTGCAGTGCTTAGCAGCCCTTTCTGTAGAGAAGTGTCTCCTGATATCCAGCCTAACCCTCCCCTGGCACAACTCGAGGCCATTTTCCCTCGTCCTCTCACCTGTCACTGCCCGTAAGTCCAGACTTGAATGAAGCAATGTTTTTGTACAAACTTCATGATAACTTTTTTTCTAATTCATATCTCATGGCGTACAGTGTCACACACAACCAGGTGGGACAGTCAAACACAAGATGAGCAACAAGGCTTATCTCTGCTTAGCCTTTGAGGAACTTTATTTCTCTCAGTCGTCACCTAAGAAATCCCTGATAAGCTTCAGCAGGAAAAGGGGATTATCTGACAGGCAAGAGACTACCTGA
>NW_011258854.1:0-562 GCF_000146605.3 Meleagris gallopavo
AAACACCAACACGGGCCTCTTAATTGTTTAATTACCCCCCCTGACACCTGTGCCCCTTCTACACTGGTCATTGTTCTGGCCATCCGACTGTCCTTGCTTAGAGATGAGCTCGGAAGGAGGATGGAGGGGAGCATCCTGAAGGCCTGCACGGGGGCATCCTCACATTCCCACAGAGTGGGTCAGCTCTGCTTTGTGTCAAGGCCCCTGACTCCTTGCCAGTTTGTTAAATCATTTCACGCTTGCCGCTCGAATGAACAACTTCACAGTATGTTTCCTAGTTCAGAACACTGTATCCACCTTGTTTAAAACATTTAAATTCTATTGCAGCTTGATGAGAAGGTATTTGTTAGGCAATCCGGTAACTATGTTTCTAAAAGATGCTACTAACATGTATACGCTGTTCTTACATTCCACATCAGCTAATTCTAAAGTTGTGTTACAGCTTAATTCTTTAGCTCAGTTGCCCCGTTTTCAGTGATCAATGCAGAAACAACACTTTTCACTTTCCACAGGCCGAAAGCCACAGCCAGAGAGGCCAGCACTAGTCCTGGGGCCTGAAGCC
>NW_011258855.1:0-520 GCF_000146605.3 Meleagris gallopavo
GTCTGGTACAGTGAGGGTGGGTGAGGCAGCGGCACAGGTTGCCAGAGACATGGTGGATGTGCTGGCCCTTTCAAGGTGAGCCTGGCTCAGACTCTGAGCAACTTGATCTAGCTGTGGATGGTCAGCATGGGGGAGTCGGATCACATTGCAAACCTACCTGCATACAAGCAGCGCACCAACATGGGGTGCATGATGTTCATTACCTGCTGGACACATCTCACACCACTGACTGGAGGAGCCCAGGCAAGCCTTCAACTCCATCAGGCTGCAAAAATGAAATCAGAAGAGATGCAGAACATAATTTAAAACACAACAAGGATGCACACAATGCCCTTAAAAAACACCCACCGCATGGATGCAATTAGCACATAGCCCTATTAATTACAGCCATCCAGCTTGAGATCCTCCAGAAAAGCAGAGCTCACAGCTCTGAAAGAAAGCAGGAATCACTCACCCCATTCTAAGGGCTCACCCCACACCCCAAAGGAAGCAGTCTCCAGATTCAGATGCTGCTCTTACA
>NW_011258856.1:0-507 GCF_000146605.3 Meleagris gallopavo
CATCAATTCAGTGCCAAAGCCAGGTACAGATGTTACATTTGATGGTGCAGGGAAGCAAAGTGGAGTCTTTTTTGGGGCGTGTTCCGTGTTTAATAGCTCCCTTATCCATCCCACGTTTTCCTCTGTGCTGACAATCCTTCACGCATACCACGGGGCGTATGGCTGGTGCTTTGTAGCAGTGAGAATGAGGGAGGGCAAAGGCAGTTCTCCTGCAAGTCAGTACGAGGCTGAGAACAGCCAGTGTCCCTGGTGGACAGATCGAGGTTTGGCTGTGCTGGTGGCACGCTTGATCAGAACGGGGCTTTTTCAAGAGGATCCTTAATCCCCAAGTTGAGCAAGCTAAGCAAGAGGAGTGCATTAAGCTCCATCGGAACGCACAGAGATTTGGCCCAGTCCTCCTGTGTTTGTGACTGGACTTGGGGAAATCCTAAAATCCTCGTAGAATGGCTTGGGTGAGGGAGCTGAAGGATCATCAAGCTCCAAACCCTTCCTCAGGCTGGGCTGCCA
>NW_011258857.1:0-624 GCF_000146605.3 Meleagris gallopavo
TCCGTGTTTAATAGCTCCCTTATCCATCCCACGTTTTCCTCTGTGCTGACAATCCTTCACGCATACCACGGGGCGTATGGCTGGTGCTTTGTAGCAGTGAGAATGAGGGAGGGCAAAGGCAGTTCTCCTGCAAGTCAGTACGAGGCTGAGAACAGCCAGTGTCCCTGGTGGACAGATCGAGGTTTGGCTGTGCTGGTGGCACGCTTGATCAGAACGGGGCTTTTCAAGAGGATCCTTAATCCCCAAGTTGAGCAAGCTAAGCAAGAGGAGTGCATTAAGCTCCATCGGAACGCACAGAGATTTGGCCCAGTCCTCCTGTGTTTGTGACTGGACTTGGGGAAATCCTAAAATCCTCGTAGAATGGCTTGGGGTGGAAGGGAGCTGAAGGATCATCAAGCTCCAAACCCTTCCTCAGGCTGGGCTGCCAGCCAAGCTCCACATTTAATGCGAGATGAGACCCCGCTGTCCAGGGCCTCCTCCAGCCTGGCCTTGGGCTCCTCCTGCAGGGATGGGGAGAATCCGTTTTGTATGTACTTGTTGGTAATGTTCTTCTCGTTTTGACGTGCTCTGTAGAATGTGTTGTGCTCGGCCTCGTGCAACTGAGCCAAACCTGGAACGACCTGG
>NW_011258858.1:0-421 GCF_000146605.3 Meleagris gallopavo
GTAGTGCATTCTGCACGTTCGGAGATAAACGCGATTTCTCGGCCAGCAACGGCATAGTCTCCGGAGCGGTTCAGCGCGAATGCTGCTTTCTGGGCATGAGAGCTAAGGAGTGCGATTCCGATGCCGACAACTGCGAATTCAGCCTCCTGCACTCCCTGCGAGTGGGGGTTTTTTCTCCGAACTCCTGAAAGGATCACTCCCCACTTTCTGAAACGTGCTCCCTGAGAGCACTGCATCTTTCTCTCCTCGAACTTCCAGCTGTCTTATTACAGAGGGTTTTTCGCTTCCAATCGTTTCCTCTCTGAAAGCAGATGTGTAGCAAGGAAAACCTCACTAGAATGAATTGTCGCTCGAAATAGACGCAGAGAGATAGTATTCAGAGGTAGGCGTAGTGCATTCTGCATGTAGCCAAGGCGAAGTG
>NW_011258859.1:0-820 GCF_000146605.3 Meleagris gallopavo
TCTCAGCACTTCTCATTCTACCTGTTCAGCTGCAAATATGGCTTGTGACACTATCAGCAGAGCAGCAGATTTTTGAACAAATTAATGTTTTACTGTTTACTGTGTTTCTCATGAACCATCTGTGCAGTAAAAAGGCCAAAAAAAAAATACCTTTTGTCACCTTCTTCTCAAGACTTCAGGATTTGCTGGTATTCTAAAAGTGATTTATTTGGTACTAGTACAAATAGATAAGGAAAAAAATCCATTCCCTTTCCTAGTGTGCTTTTATCTTTTCTTTGCCAGAAACCAGAATGCTGAATGGAAGTCAGAACAGTGTCAAATTTACCTGAAAATCTTCCAGTTCTTTGTCATCCTGTTAACACATGATTTTCAAGCTTAGTTTGATTTTGTAAGAATAGCCTGCAACAACAGAGTGTTGGTTTTGCCAAGTTATTTCATTTACAATGAGTTTGAAAACAGCTTCCTAGATAAAAGCAACTTTCACAGAATCACAGAATCATAGAATCACAGAATCACAGAATTGTAGGGGTTGGAAGGGACCTCTAGAGATCATCGAGACCTACTCCCCTTCCAAAGCAGGTTCCCTACACCAGGTCGCACAGGTAGGCGTCCAGGCGAGACTTGAATATCTCCAGAGAAGGAGACTCCACAACCCCCCTGGGCAGCCTGTTCCAGTGCTCCATCACCCTCACCGTGAAGAAGTTCTTACGCACATTCGTGCGAAACTTCCTATGCTGCAGCTTATGTCCGTTTCCCCTCGTCCTGTCTCCACGTACCACTGAAAAGAGACTGGCCTCACCACTATGGCCGCCACACCTCA
>NW_011258860.1:0-499 GCF_000146605.3 Meleagris gallopavo
GTACTATTGCAATCTCGGTGGGTAGTGGTCAGTTTTCTAAAACTCGTCTGATTAATGCTCCGTGGACCAATTCCTTTCCTTTCCTGCTGATTAACCCTCGTTCCTCCCAAATCTTTCCAAAAGTGTGTACTACTCCATACGCATACTTTGAATCAGTATATACGGTTCCTTCTTCTCCTTTAAGGAGATGAAGTGCTCGGTTCAAAGCATATAATTCACATGTCTGTGCAGACCAATCATTAGGCAGCCCGCCCATCTCTCTCACTTCCCCCTTCCTCCCTCTACTACATCATTTCCATTATGTCTTTTTCCTTGCACCACCCTCGAGGATCCATCCATAAACAAAAGCTTTCCTTCCTCAAGGGGGGGTCTAACCCCGATGGTTGAAAGTGTTCTAATATTTGCTCTAACACTTGCTCAAACAAATGTGGTGATTCTGCAAATCCCTGAGGGAGAACCGTCCAGCGATACTGCTGTTTTCACCCACTCTCAGGATCTT
>NW_011258861.1:0-488 GCF_000146605.3 Meleagris gallopavo
GCTCTCAGGGAGAGAGTTTCGGACAGTGTGGAGTAATCATTTCTGGACTTCGGAGAAAAACCCCCTCCACTCGCAGGTAGTGCAGGAGGCTGAATTCGCAGTTGTCGGCATCGGAATCGCACTCCTTCGCTCTCACGCGCAGAATGCGGCATTCGCGCTGAACCGCTCCGGAGACTTGGCCGTACATGGCCGAGAAATCGCATTTCACCCCGAATGCGGCTTTCAGCCGTCAGCAGCGGTCTCGTGTTTGTCGCTTGCCGAGAACGGGCCACTTCAGCCGGCTGCTTTTCTCCGACGAGTGAGCGGGCTCCTGTGCGCACATCGGAAAGGAGCGGTTTGCACTTAGCCTTGGCTACGTGCAGAATGCACTACGCCTACCTCTGAATACTATGTCTCTGCCTTTATTTCGAGCCACAATTCATTCTAGTGAGGTTTTCCACTGCTACATATCTGCATTCAGACAGGAAAGAGTGAAAGGGAAACAAGCT
>NW_011258862.1:0-494 GCF_000146605.3 Meleagris gallopavo
CACCCACCAGTACTCCCAGGCCTTATGGAGCAGGACTACGCTCAGTTCTTTCATCCCCTAGCATGTTTTGGTGGTGGGTGTTCCCTCGTCCCAGCTACTGACCCTGCACTTGGATTTGTGGCCACTGCTCAGCCTGTTGAGGTCTCTGTGGATGGCATCCCGTCCCTCTGCTGTGTCACTGCACCCCACAGCTTGGTGTCCTTAGGGTGCACTCAACCCCACTGTTGATGTCCCTGATGAAGGGGAAACCCAGATGCTTGTACCAACTGGGCGTAGAAGCCCTTGGGAGCAGCCCTGCGGAGGACTCGGGGATCCTGGTGGACAAAGAGCTGGACATAAGCCAGTAGTGTGCACTTGCAGCCCAGAAGGGCCAACTGTATCCTGGGCTGCATTCAAAGAGGAGCGACCAGCAGGGAGAGGGAGGTGATTGTCCCCCTCGACTCGGCTCTGGTGCGGCCCCATGTGCAGCACTGCGTCCAGGCCTGGGGCTCCAG
>NW_011258863.1:0-422 GCF_000146605.3 Meleagris gallopavo
AAGGATGAGTCGCCTACGTGTTAAAACAGAAATGGATGCCATGAAGAACTGAAGTCATCAAGATGTTTGTCAATCATCCCACGTAATAGAGACATCAGAGAAAATACTCATGGTCTCAGAGGTCAGAAATAGTGTTTCTGCCAGGCTTAAGGTTACTGTTTTATCTTTAGCAGTAGACAAGAATACAAAAATGAAGCTGAAGTGAAATGATTCTTAAATATGTCAATGGTGAATGGGTTCAAGATTCATTGGTTTGAAAATTAAGTAGAAAAGGTGACATATTCTGTCTTTTTGTAAAAGCCACTAATCAGCATTCACAGTAAGTGAACTGGTTTTAATTCCTAACTTAGACTTCAGGTTTTTAAAGCAGCATCTGCAAGGTCTGCAGGACACCAGAGCCCCCAGGTTGTTGTCATCTCCTG
>NW_011258864.1:0-594 GCF_000146605.3 Meleagris gallopavo
ACTCAACCCCACTGTTGATGTCCCTGATGAAGGGGAAAGCCAGATGCTTGTACAAACTGGGCGTAGAAGCCCTTGGGAGCAGCCCTGCGGAGGACTCGGGGATCCTGGTGGACAAAGAGCTGGACATAAGCCAGTAGTGTGCACTTGCAGCCCAGAAGGCCAACTGTATCCTGGGCTGCATTCAAAGAGGAGCGACCAGCAGGGAGAGGGAGGTGATTGTCCCCCCTCGAGTCGGCTCTGGTGTGCGGCCCCATGTGCAGCACTGCGTCCAGGCCTGGGGCTCCAGCACAGGAATGATGTGGAGCTTTTGGAGCAGGTCCAGAGAAGGGCCACGAAGATGATCAGAGGGCTGGAGCACCTCTCTTAGAAAGAAATGTTGAGGGAAACTGGTATTGTTTGTGTGGGAGAAGAGAAAGCTCTGGAGATAGCTCATGACAGCCTTCCAAGACTCGAACGGAGCGCATAAGCAGGAGGGAGCAACGGCTGTTTAGGAGGGTGGATAGCGATAGGACAAGGGGAAATGGTTTTCAAGTGAGACAGGGGAGGTTTAGGTTGGTTCTTAGGAGGCAGCTTTTCACGCACAGGGTGGTGACG
>NW_011258865.1:0-540 GCF_000146605.3 Meleagris gallopavo
ATTACCTCCCAGTAATGCTACCTTGGGCCCAAACTTTGGACAGCTTCTCCCACTAATACTACTTTTCCATCCAAAAGAGGACATCTTCTCCCCAAAGAATGCTATTTTCTCCCGGAAACAAAGCAGCTTTCTCACACATGGGTGGCATTTTCCAACCAACTATGCTACTCTCTCCCAGAAAGAGCACTTTTCTGACAAGTACCTTCCCTTTTCTCTCAAAAATACTGCTAGGCACTCCTCAAGAGGACATTTTCTCCCATCTACATCCCGTTTTCTCCCCAAAGGACCCCTTTTCACACCAAAAATACCACACTTGCCCTCCAAGAGAAGTCAGTCTTTCCCACAATTGTCCACTTTTCTCCCACGTACCTGTCATTTTCTCCCAGAAATACCACATTTCACTTGGAAATTGGGCCTGTGCTTCCAAAAAGATGATATTTTCTCCCAGGCATACCTGTTTTCTTCAAACTACCGCACGTTTCTCCCAAAAAGACTAGATGACAAGACCAAATAGGACACTTGCAACCAAGAAATAGGACA
>NW_011258866.1:0-459 GCF_000146605.3 Meleagris gallopavo
GTTGGTCTCTAGTGGAAACAGCAAGGAAGTGGAATGTGCATTTCCCACAATGCCCCGGAACCTCACTTTGCTGACTGGTCATTGTCTGCCCAGCAGGTAAGGGCGATGCACAGCCGCCAGCGTTTACCCATTCCAGAGCCCGGCACAATAGGGTTCCCCCAGAGCTCTGAATTGCGCTTCATGGTGCCCAGAAGGCTGCCTATCCTCTTTGTTCTGTGTCTTGCTTGTCTCTGGTCTTGCACTGTTTTCACTATTACATTCTCTTGTCCTCCTATTTTTGTGTTCCTTGCCCCATTCTCTTGGCCTAATGACCCCTTGGCTTTGTGTTGCCACATTCATGTCGGCATTCAGTTTTGGCGTTCCCTGCCGTATTGTCTGGGCCGTTCATCCTTGGCATTTCCTTCCATGTTCTCTTGGCCCTTGCCTTTGCCTGGGCATTCCCTGCCCTCTGTTTTGTGG
>NW_011258867.1:0-572 GCF_000146605.3 Meleagris gallopavo
GCACAGCAGCCCGCTCACTCGTCGGAGAAAGCAGCCGGCTGAAGTGGCCCGTTCTCGGCAAGCGAGAAACACGAGACCGCTGCTGACGGCTGAAAGCGGAGTTCGGGGAGAAACGCGATTTCTCGGCCAGCTACGGCAAAGTCTCCGGAGCGGTTCAGCGCGAATGCCGCTTTCTACGCGTGAGAGCGAAGGAGTGCGATTCCGATGCCGACAAGTGCGAATTCAGCCTCCTGCACTACCTGCGAGTGGGGGGTTTTTTCTGCGCAGTCCTGAAAGGATCTCTCCCCACTTTCTGAAACGCTCTCCCTGAGAGCACTACAGCTGTCGCTCCTCGAACTTGCAAATGCCTTATTAGAGCTTTGTTTTCCCTTCCACTCTTTTCCTCTCTGAATGCAGATGTGTAGCAGTGGAAAACCTGACTAGCATGAATTGTGGCTCGAAATAAAGGCAGAGACATAGTATTCAGAGGTAGGCGTAGTGCATTCTGCATGTAGCCAAGGCGAAGTGCAAACCGCTCCTTTCCGATGTGCACACAGGAGCCCGCTCACTCATCGGAGAAAAGCAGCCGGCTG
>NW_011258868.1:0-376 GCF_000146605.3 Meleagris gallopavo
TGGCAGTCCCCACCTCACCAAAGCAAAGATGAGGGCTGTGCATAATGAGCAGTTCTCAGACAAGATGGAAGCCAAAATGGTGTTGGGTACCTGAGCCTTCTCTGGTGGTAAGGCAACATGGTGCACAGAGTGCAGCCATGTGCTCCGAGCAAGGAGCACAGGTTTGTGCAAGAGGCCCGGATGCAGGGCAGTGCCTTCATGACTGTATTGTGTCCAACAGGTGGCAGCAGAGCTGCGGTGCTCCCAAGTGCCGTAACAACTGCACGGAGAGATGTGTTGGTCTTGGTGGAAACAGCAAGGAACTGGAATGTGCATTTCCCGGCATGCCCCGGAACCTCACTTTGCTGACTGGTCATTGTCTGCCCAGCAGGTAAGG
>NW_011258869.1:0-390 GCF_000146605.3 Meleagris gallopavo
AGTCGAGCTTACAGGGGGGTCAGAAGAGGGCTACACTCCAACTGAAAAGGAGATCTTAGCCGCGTATGAGGGGGTTCGGGCTGCTTCTGAAGTAATCGGTACTGAAACGCAGCTTCTTCTGGCACCTCGACTGCCAGTGCTGAACTGGATGTTTAAGGGAAAGGGTTCCTCCACCCATCATGCTACCGATGCCACTTGGAGTAAGTGGATTGCGCTGATTACGCAGCGAGCGCGGATGGGGAATCGTCAACCGTCCAGGAATCCTAGAGGTGATCATGGACTGGCCTGAAGGCAAAAAAGTTTGGAACATCACCAGGAGAAGAAGTAGCACGTGCAAAAGAGGCCCCACCATACAATGAACTACCAGAAAATGAAAAGAAATATAGCTCT
>NW_011258870.1:0-528 GCF_000146605.3 Meleagris gallopavo
GGGGAAACGTAGCTCTTCTTCTCCTCTGGACAGGCACCCGGAACTTGAGCATCAGCAGTCAAACCCCAGTGCATTGCATGATGTTATGATGTGGAATACTGATAATGAAAAAATCATGAAACCATGACATTCCACCCTTATTCCACATCACTACATCATGCTTAATATATACAAACAAAATATAAACACACGCACAAGGAATTACTGACTGCACTCCCTCAACATCAAGTTCCCTTGTGGTACACTTTGAACATCCCGTTTCCTGCATCACCCACCAAGTGGACCCAGGTCCCTGGGCAAAAACAGTTCCACGAAGAGGTTTGTCCTTCTCAGAGGCTGGAATAACCCAAACTGCCTTTCCCAACATATTCTTTACATGTATAACAGGGACTTTATCTCCCTCTACGGTATGTAGGGAGCTGGACTGGGTTGGACCACCACGATTGATAGATCCTCTGGTATTGACTAACCAGGTGGCTTCTGCCAAATGCTTCTCCCAGTGCTTAAATGTACTGCCTCCCATTGCTT
>NW_011258871.1:0-497 GCF_000146605.3 Meleagris gallopavo
TTATTTCCTGTATTGGCTCTCTAGGCCATATCTGTATACAATATTTAAGCATCTTTTTCTTATCCTTGTCCCTGGTCTTGGGACCGTCTTTCCAATTCTGAAACATTTTCGTAAGGGGCTTCTTTAGGCACAAACCAGGGGACCTTTTTCCCCTGCTCTCGGGAGCTCCTATTCCCCATCCCTCCGGAGTGCTACTGTGAACTACCCAGCCCACAGGTCACCACACTCCGACTCTCGGATTTAGGGCCAATCCCTCCGGAGTACCTTACTCCGATTCTCGGATTCAAATAGGGGTGTACTGCTGCCACTTCGTCAAGTGCACAGGGGTACCGTACACCAACAGCTCCCTCCCGAGACTCTTCCTTCCACCAACACAGCCGCTTCGTCCGTCCCTGGCCGTGCCCCTCGCGGGACAACGGAACCGCAGGTCGGGACTCCGCACTCGCTTCGCACTGACGTGCGTCTCAATCACACACACACTCAAGAGTCTCAACCGA
>NW_011258872.1:0-535 GCF_000146605.3 Meleagris gallopavo
TACATCTCTGTCGCAGTCTGAACTCTCCCACGGTTGTGTGGAGAGCCAGACCGCATAGAATATCTATGCCCAAGATGTATTTCTGGACTGGGGCAATAGATACCTTATACTCCCGGGGTGGGAGACGCCCAACCCCCAGTTTTAACCACGTTTGGGTGACAGGAATAGTTTGTCCCCCAAAACCACCAATCATCACTCTGTTTCCATGAAATTTGTTGGGATCTCCATAAATGATTGATGTTTCTGCTCCAGTGTCCACTAATGCCATAACTCGCTGAATATTTTTGGGGGGACCAATAAATCGGTAATTCTACATAGAGCCTCCGGTGCCGCCTGGAGGCCCTAGCGGGACTAACATCCCCCGTCACGCCATGAACTGTGCTAGGGCCAATTCTTTTGCTTCCGATGGCTCAGGCGTCGTGGCCCGAGACACTTGAGGCGGCTTTTTTTTTCCATTTAGGAACAATGAAGTCTTCTAGGTTCCATGCTGTTGTTGGTATCCTCTCTATAATTCTTACCCTTGGTTTCTTAGGGT
>NW_011258873.1:0-559 GCF_000146605.3 Meleagris gallopavo
GAACGCCAAAACTGAATGCCGACATGAATGTGGCAACACAAAGCCAAGGGGTCATTAGGCCAAGAGAATGGGGCAAGGACACAAAAGAGGGAGGACGAAGAGAATGTAATAGTGAAAACAGTGCAAGACCAGAGACAAGCAAGACACAGAACAAAGAGGATAGGCAGCCTTCTGGGCACCATGAAGCGCAATTCAGAGCTCTGGGGGAACCCTATTGTGCCGGGCTCTGGAATGGGTAAACGCTGGCGGGTGTGCATCGCCCTTACCTGCTGGGCAGACAATGACCAGTCAGCAAAGTGAGGTTCCGGGGCATGCCGGGAAATGCAGATTCCACTTCCTTGCTGTTTCCACAGAGACCAACACATCTCTCCGGGCAGTTGTTACGGCACTTGGGAGCACCGCAGCTCTGCTGCCACCTGTTGGACACAATATAGTCATGAAGGCACTGCCCTGCATCCGTGCCTCTTGCACAAACCTGTGCTCCTTGCTCGGAGCACATGGCTGCACTCTGTGCACCATGTTGCTTACCACCAGAGAAGGCTCAGCAACCCAACACCAT
>NW_011258874.1:0-472 GCF_000146605.3 Meleagris gallopavo
TCCTCTGCCGTCCGTCGTGGCCACGGACGCAGCCGTCAACGATGTTGTGAAGAGGAACTGGATGTCTGGTCCTGCAGCTCAGCCGTCGTGCCACTCAGGTGGGTTGCAGTCGGAACTGCACCGGTGCTAGCATGAGTGGTGCCTCTGCTCAGAGCGGACGTCGGAGCTGGGGAAGACGACGGGCTCTCTGTCAACCGCGATGTGGACGTGATCTGAGCCGTGGCCTGCCCCTGTGACTGCGCTGTTGTGGGCTGCACAGTGCCAGCACCCGGAATCCCAGCAGAGGACGCTGGACCAGAGGATGTTTCTGGCGTTGAAGGCTGCGATGTCTTGGTCAACCCAGCTTCCGTGTTTTCACTGCTGCTGCTCGGCGTGCTGCTGGATGGCAGAGGTGGGGAGCCAGCAGGCGAAGAAGAGGCACTGGCAGCTGCCGAGCTGGGCACTGGAGATCCAGAGCCAACACTGCCACTCG
>NW_011258875.1:0-574 GCF_000146605.3 Meleagris gallopavo
CAACAAAAATTGGGCTTGAAGTATCCCAGAAGACATGTATCTACTTCCCCTGAGAGTTAGAGAAATCTGTCTCATAAGATGAGCTACTGGGGTTTTGATGATTGAGTAATCCTTCTTAACCTTGTATCCTGCAGGGAAAAGGGGCTTGGAATAACAGCTATCAGCTTCCAGAAACCAGAAGACATACAGGCAGACAAAGCTGTTCATTCAGATACTTCTCTTTTCTGAAGTTCTACCTAGGCTTAATGTGTTATTGTTAGAACAATAGCAGTTAGGGTGCCTAAACCACACTTCCTCATATTGGTACTCTTTAAGGGGTACAGAAGTTCTTAAAAGAGGAAAAGCTCAAAAACTGGTGATTAAAAAGCACTACAATCCAAGAGAATAAAAGTGATGCGCTGTAAAGATGAATGGAGAAGTAAGCTAGAATTATAGTATTACAGCCAATATTGTACTTTCTTATGGCTAAGATTCAAATTTATAGTTTGTCCCGGATAAAGTGAATAGCATGCTGTCTACATACAACATTAATTAGCTATATATGGGGTTATATGTGCTATTCTTTTCTCCCTTA
>NW_011258876.1:0-701 GCF_000146605.3 Meleagris gallopavo
GGGAGGACATGTACAGCACCTGCGCACGGCCCGATTCTTCTGCAAGTCTTCACCAGCAATGGCAACGAGACCTCTCACGAGCGTCGGCCTGAGGAAGCAACAGAATTGCTATCAACCAGATTGCTTCAGCCTTACGCACCATGACCAGGGAGCTAAGCATTTCAGGTGAAGGAGGAATGTCTTTCATCTACCAGCAGAGCTTGGGAAGCCAAAATTACCCTTTCTGAAGGCGCCTTGTGTTTTTGCCACTTCAGCTCCCTCGGGGCCATCAGGCTCAGTATAAATAGGCGCCTCGTTTCCCAGCTGCTCTATTCCCTGCTTGGGCCTTGCTCTCCTCTGTGAAGCCAGTAAGTCCGCGCTCGCTTTGCCTTCTGTCTGCTCACTGGTCAGAACGCCTCCCGAGGAGGGGGCTGCGTGCATTTTTCCTGCCTTGTCCTCCGCAAGCGGTCTGGGACTGCCAACCGTGCCTGTCTGTATTGGGGGAGGGGAACTGGGGAGCGTGGCTTTTCCATCTGAAACGGGGCGTTGGAGGGCTCCTTTGAAAGCCGTTTGAGGCCCTGGCTGTGCGGCCAGAATTTTAACCAGTGCCTTGGCCTCTTCTTCCACCGTCCTTGAGGCACCTTTTGCTATTAGTAGCACGGCGTGGAATTTGCTCACGAGAGCTACTCCCACCAGAGATGCCTTCTCTGTATACGTAGTGG
>NW_011258877.1:0-356 GCF_000146605.3 Meleagris gallopavo
ATCCAGCTTGAGATCCTCCACGAAAAGACAGAGCTCACAGCTCTGAAAGAAAGACAGGAATCACTCACCCCATTCTAAGGGCTCACCCCACACCCCAAGGAAGCAGTCTCCAGATTCACATGCTGCTCTTACACCTAGCAGCCCTTCAGTGCACTTGCCATCCCCCAAAAAGACAAGATCACAGCCCTGAAAGAAAAAAAGAAACCACTTACCCCATTCCAAGGACCAATAGTCCCCCACACTCTCAAGTGAAGGAAGCAGCTTCCAGGTCCAAATACCTACCAGCCCTTAAGTACGCTCAGGGTTCCCTGCTAAGAAAGAGAGAGAGCAGCTCCACAATGGAGGAGAAAAAAAAA
>NW_011258878.1:0-313 GCF_000146605.3 Meleagris gallopavo
AACATGGAAAACAAACCGAGGAAACCAACATCAACCCATGCAGCAGCTGCAGCCATTGCAGCAACATGAAAATGCAAAAAAATACAAGGTCATGGCAAAGCACAGATGACCACCGAGTGTGCAGGAGGCCAAAATCTTGGCATCCGTGCCCGGGAGGAGGAAAGGGTAGCTACTGGGCATGCTGCTGCCTCCACCACACATGCACCTTCAGGGTCGCCAGCCCAGAAGGAGTCTGTGGCTGCCAGTCGGAACAAAACAACCTCTCTGGAGGAAGGCAAGCACTGGCAGTCATGCCAAGGAGGAGGGAAGGGTA
>NW_011258879.1:0-500 GCF_000146605.3 Meleagris gallopavo
CAGGCCTGGGGCTCCAGCACGGGAAGGATGTGGAGCTTTTGGAGCAGGTCCAGAGAAGGGCCATGAAGACGATCAGAGGGCTGGAGCACCTCTCTTAGAAAGAAATGTTGAGGGAACTGGGATTGTTTCTGTGGGAGAAGAGAAAGCTCTGGAGATAGCTCATGACAGCCTTCCAAGACTCGAAGGGAGCGCATAAGCAGGAGGGGGCAACGGCTGTTTAGGAGGGTGGATAGCGATAGGACAAGGGGAAATGGTTTTCAAGTGAGACAGGGGAGGTTTAGGTTGGTTATTAGGAGGCAGCTTTTCACGCACAGGGTGGTGGCGCACTGGAATGTGTGCTTGAGAGTCACTTGCAGGATGATCTGCTCCATGATCCGTGACCAGCACAGAGGTGAGACTGACATGCTGGTAGTTCCCCGCGTTCACACTTTCTATCCTTCCTAAGAGGTGTGCTGTCACCTTTTTTCTCCTTCAGCAGGGACTTGACCTGACTGCCTCGT
>NW_011258880.1:0-489 GCF_000146605.3 Meleagris gallopavo
ATATTTGCTTTAGTTTCTGCTCTCTGTTCCATTTATTTACGTTCTCCCTTGCTTCATATGTAACTTCCAAACTTGGCATTTTGCAGATTAATACCTTTTCCCCCTCTCATCCTTCGATGGCTCCTGATGGTCCCTTGTTTCTCAGTTATAATGGGCTCTCAGTGTCATGAGCCCGTTCACGTAAGAATTTGGGAGTGGCGTTCACTCCATGAATCTTATCACAGTTAGTGTCCCCTAGTTGCTATCATGCAGACTCCACCAACCTCCAACAGATAGATACAGCTACAATATACACTCCTAAGGGGGAAGCAGGAATGCATTTTTTGATGAGCATAGATATGCTGTAGTAGATGTAACAGTGACTTAACAAGACTGGAGATGGCTGGATGCCCTTGGTTATTTTCCACATAGAGGACAGGTTACACACACCTACAGCACACAGCTCTCCTGTGTCGTGAGGATCAGAGCGAACCCCATGGCTGTCTGAAC
>NW_011258881.1:0-402 GCF_000146605.3 Meleagris gallopavo
CGGAACCCCTCTCCTGTAAGCAAGGAGAGCGTGGGCTGTTCAGCCTGGAGAAGTGAAGGCTCCAAGGGAACCTGGTAACAGCCTTTCAATACCTAAAGGAAAGAACAAGGGAAAATGGAGGTGAAATCTAAGGAAAATGTCTTGTACAGTGAGGGTGCTGAGGCAGTGGCACAGGTTGCCAGAGACATGGTGGATGTGCTGGCCCTTTCAAGGTGAGCCTGGCTCAGACTCTGAGCAACTTGATCTAGCTGTGGATGGTCAGCAGTGGGGGAGTCGGATCACATCGACAAACCTACCTCATACAAGCAGCGCACCAACATGGGGTGCATGATGTTCATTACCTGCTGGACACATCTCACACCACTGACTGGAGGAGCCCAGGCAACCCTTCAACTCCATCAG
>NW_011258882.1:0-655 GCF_000146605.3 Meleagris gallopavo
CATATATTCTGGATCGAAATGGTCTTTCCGCAGTAAAATGCCAAAAGTCTGGGAGTAAGTGTCATGATGAGGAATGGTAATGGAGTGTAATTGGGAGGGAAACTGGGAGGAATTTTCTCGGAGTCGTGGTCTTTGTGGGTGCATATGTCCCATTTAGGGAAGGAAAGGAGTATTTCTTAGCAGAACTGCCATAGCATTTAGGGAAAATGTCCTATCCTTGGGAGAGAAGTGGTATTTGTGGGAGAAGATGTCCTATTCTTGGTTGCAAGTGTCCAATTTGGTCTTGTCATCTAGTCTTTTTGGGAGAAAACGTGCGGTAGTTTGAAGAAAACAGGTATGCCTGGGAGAAAATATCATCTTTTTGGAAGCACAGGCCCAATTTCCAAGTGAAATGTGGTATTTCTGGGAGAAAATGACAAGTACGTGGGAGAAAAGTGGACAATTGTGGGAAAGACTGACTTCTCTTGGAGGGCAAGTGTGGTATTTTTGGTGTGAAAAGGGGTCCTTTGGGGAGAAAACGGGGTGTAGATGGGAGCAAATGTGCTGTTGAGGAGTGTCTAGCAGTATTTTTGAGAGAAAAGGGAAGGTACTTGTCAGAAAAGTGCTCTTTCTGGGAGAGAGTAGCATAGTTGGTTGGAAAATGCCACCCATTTGT
>NW_011258883.1:0-630 GCF_000146605.3 Meleagris gallopavo
AATTGTGGGAAAGACTGACTTCTCTTGGAGGGCAAGTGTGGTATTTTTGGTGTGAAAAGGGGTCCTTTGGGGAGAAAACGGGGTGTAGATGGGAGCAAATGTGCTGTTGAGGAGTGTCTAGCAGTATTTTTGAGAGAAAAGGGAAGGTACTTGTCAGAAAAGTGCTCTTTCTGGGAGAGAGTAGCATAGTTGGTTGGAAAATGCCACCCATTTGTGAGAAAGCTGCTTTGTTTCCGGGAGAAAATAGCATTCTTTGGGGAGAAGATGTCCTCTTTTGGATGGAAAAGTAGTATTTGTGGGAGAAGCTGTCCAACGTTTGGGCCCAAGGTAGCATTACTGGGAGGTAATGTCATTGTATTGGGGAAGGGAGGTATTTCTGGGAGAGAATGTGTTCTTTTTGGAAGCCAACGGTGTACTTTGGGGGGAAAAAGCGGCCTTTCTGGGAGAAAGTGTCCTAGTTTGGGGAGAAAGTGTCATAGTGCGGAGTGTGGTGTAGCAGATTAGGGGGAATTGGGGAGGTATTCCTAAGAGAACTGTCATTTCTGGGTGAAAAGGTCTTATGTGGGGGGAAAGGTGAGGAATGTGTGAGAAGCTGGTGTTTCTGGGAGTAAATGCCATCTTTTGGGGGCT
>NW_011258884.1:0-460 GCF_000146605.3 Meleagris gallopavo
CCTTTCAAGGTGAGCCTGGCTCAGACTCTGAGCAACTTGATCTAGCTGTGGATGGTCAGCATGGGGGAGTCGGATCACATCGCAAACCTACCTGCATACAAGCAGCGCACCAACATGGGGTGCATGATGTTCATTACCTGCTGGACACATCTCACACCACTGACTGGAGGAGCCCAGGCAATCCTTCAACTCCATCAGGCTGCAAAATGAAATCAGAAGAGACGCAGAACATAATTTAAAACACAACAAGGATGCACACAATGACCCTTAAAAAAACACCCAACCGCAATGGATGCAATTAGCACATAGCCCTATTAATGACAGCCATCCAGCTTGAGATCCTCCAAGAAAAGCAGAGCTCACAGCTCTGAAATCAAGCAGGAATCACTCACCCATTCAAGGCTCACCCCACACCCCAAAGGAACGCAGTCTCCAGATTCACATGCTGCTCTTACACCTA
>NW_011258885.1:0-471 GCF_000146605.3 Meleagris gallopavo
TTAACAGCAATGCAAGGCCAGCATACTAACAATAACCAAAGAGCAAACCAAAGCCAGGAAAAGCCAGCAAAAGGAAAGAACAAGTATGTAAAAAAAGCTAGGAGAGCAAAGCAAAATCACTTGAAATCCTCACAAACAGAGGGGAATACGCTCAGGAAAGGAAAAAGCAGTTCCAAGAATAGAAACAAAGGGAAATAAACAACCCTGGAATAAATCCCAATGCACTGCAATGCAGAAGGAGCAGAAAAACCAGGCAGAAACCACAGAAAAAACAACATGGAAAACAAACCGAGGAAACCAACATCAACCCATGCAGCAGCAGCAGCCTCTGCAGCAACATGAAAAATGACAAAAAAAATACAAGGTCATGGCAAAGCACAGATGACCACCGAGTGTGCAGGAGCCAAAATCTTGGCATCCGTGCCCGGGAGGAGGAAAGGGTAGCTACTGGGCATGCTGCTGCCTCCACCA
>NW_011258886.1:0-613 GCF_000146605.3 Meleagris gallopavo
CGACCTGGATTTGAAGTACACTTTTTTTTTTCTAGCCTGGTTTCGCCAAAGAAAGTCTAAAATATTTGCCTTTGCGTAAGAAAACCCCAATAATAGGGGAAGAAGGAAAAACAAACAAACAAACAAACAAACAAACAAATAAAATTCAGTTCACCTGGACAGTGTTACCCAGGGTTGTGAGAGCAGCCCAATGATTTTTGAGAACCGGTCAGCTTGTGAGCCTGAGATTTGGGTTCCTCCATCCCATGGTGGAACTTCACTGCAGTACGTGGATGCCCCAGTAACAAAGGAGGACGGCGTGCAGTGGATGCGAGTTTGCTGAATTTCTTGATTTAAATGGCTGTCAAGTTTCTCAACAGAAAGCACAGCTGATCAAGGAGAAGGAAGCAATCTGCTGAACGCCCAGAACACCAACAGAGGGCTGCCTCCAAGCCAGCAGTGTGCGACTGCACGGAGACTGTCTGTGCCAGCTGGTCAGAGCTGCAGGAGGAACCGTTGGACGACGCTGAGGATCCCTGGGTTCGTCGTCGGAAGCAGTTTTGTGAGACAAGGAAACTGTAAGGCAGGACATGCAGTAACTGCTGCTGACAAGGTCACTGACACAAAGCCATTA
>NW_011258887.1:0-538 GCF_000146605.3 Meleagris gallopavo
CACCTGGACAGTGTTACCCAGGGTTGTGAGAGCAGCCAATGATTTTTGAGAACCGGTCAGCTTGTGAGCCTGAGATTTGGGCTCCTCCATCCCATGGTGGAACTTCACTGCAGTACGTGGATGCCCCAGTAACAAAGGAGGACGGTGTGCAGTGGATGTGAGTTTGCTGAATTTCTTGATTTAAATGGCTGTCAAGTTTCTCAACAGAAAGCACAGCTGATCAAGGAGAAGGAAGCAATCTGCTGAACGCCCACAACACCAACAGAGGGCTGCCTCCAAGCCAGCAGTGTGCGACTGCACGGAGACTGTCTGTGCCAGCTGGTCAGAGCTGCAGGAGGAACCGTTGGACGACGCTGAGGATCCCTGGGTTCGTCGTCGGAAGCAGTTTTGTGAGACAAGGAAACTGTAAGGCAGGACATGCAGTAACTGCTGCTGACAAGGTCACTGACACAAAGCCATTACCTGTGGGGACTTCCGCTCAGGAGGCTCGAAATAACTGCCTTGACAAGAACCTGAAATATATGGACAGATGCTAAAT
>NW_011258888.1:0-715 GCF_000146605.3 Meleagris gallopavo
GAAATAAATATGGGGCGTCATGACGGATCAAATGGCTCAGGTCTGCCAGATGGTGCTTGTCTCGTGCCAGGAACACAGCTTTGCCTGTATAAAAAAAGGATGCATTGTAGGATTGGAAGAAGCTACTAATTTGTGTTGAGTCAGTGATTCAACACAGAGAAGTAAAACCTCTGACCACTATGTTGCTCATTCTTATATGCACTACCTGTAGCTTAAGTGCATTTACAAATTCTTCTGTGCACATTAACATTCCAGTGCTTCAGTGCTTCTAAGCATTCAAGTACTGAAAGAATAGAGGAGCCATGAGAAGAGTATAAAAATAAATAAAAAATAAAAGTAAACAAACAAAACCAAAAAGCTTTAGATAAAGGAGATGTTTTTGCAATTTCAGTTTGTTTTGGGGTGGTAAAGTTAACAAGTCCTTAATGAGAGAAAAAGGCAAAAAAATACTACAAAAACAGTAGACATTTAATTAGACCCATAGCCTACATGTTTGATACGGCAAGAACTAACCACATGAAACTGCTAAACAACAGGTTGCTAGGAGCTCTGAAATGACTAGTGTGTTATTGCAAAGCTGCTTCACTACCAGGAAGTTGCTGAAAGCTGCTCTTCCCAGTACTTCTAGGAACTCAAAATTCCAGAATGAGGCTTAGCTGTGAAGCAACTTAGTTCAGAACAAAATACAACACTCCAAAGTATTCAAGATAAATTT
>NW_011258889.1:0-561 GCF_000146605.3 Meleagris gallopavo
AGCCAGTAGTGTGCACTTGCAGCCCAGAAGGCCAACTGTATCGTGGGCTGCATTCAAAGAGGAGCGACCAGCAGGGAGAGGGAGGTGATTGTCCCCCTCGACTCGGCTCTGGTGCGGCCCCATGTGCAGCACTGCGTCCAGGCCTGGGGCTCCAGCACAGGAATGATGTGGAGCTTTTGGAGCAGGTCCAGAGAAGGGCCACGAAGATGATCAGAGGGCTGGAGCACCTCTCTTAGAAAGAAATGTTGAGGGAACTGGGATTGTTTCTGTGGGAGAAGAGAAAGCTCTGGAGATAGCTCATGACAGCCTTCCAAGACTCGAAGGGAGCGCATAAGCAGGAGCGGGCAACAGCTGTTTAGGAGGGTGGATAGCGATAGGAGAAGGGGAAATGGTTTGAAGTGAGACAGGGGAGGTTTAGGTTGGTTATTAGGAGGCAGCTTTTCACGCACAGGGTGGTGACGCACTGGAATGTGTGCTTGAGAGTCACTTCCAGGATGATCTGCTCCATGATCCGTGACCAGCACAGAGGTGAGACTGACATGCTGGTACGTTCCCCGCGTC
>NW_011258890.1:0-576 GCF_000146605.3 Meleagris gallopavo
CCAGGCCTGGGGCTCCAGCACAGGAATGATGTGGAGCTTTTGGAGCAGGTCCAGAGAAGGGCCACGAAGATGATCAGAGGGCTGGAGCACCTCTCTTAGAAAGAAATGTTGAGGGAACTGGGATTGTTTCTGTGGGAGAAGAGAAAGCTCTGGAGATAGCTCATGACAGCCTTCCAAGACTCGAAGGGAGCGCATAAGCAGGAGGGGGCAACGGCTGTTTAGGAGGGTGGATAGCGATAGGACAAGGGGAAATGGTTTGAAGTGAGACAGGGGAGGTTTAGGTTGGTTATTAGGGAGGCAGCTTTTCACGCCCAGGGTGGTGACGCACTGGAATGTGTGCTTGAGAGTCACTTCCAGGATGATCTGCTCCATGATCCGTGACCAGCACAGAGGTGAGACTGACATGCTGGTAGTTCCCCGCGTCACACTTTCTATCCTTCCTAAGAGGTGTGCTGTCACCTTTTTCTCCTCAGCAGGGACTTGACCTGACTGCCTCGACTTGTGAAATACCATGGAGAGTGGCTCGGTGACTGCAGCGGTGAATTCCCTCAGAACTCTGGGACTCATCTCGTCAGG
>NW_011258891.1:0-463 GCF_000146605.3 Meleagris gallopavo
CTGCAGCCACGGACATCTGATGCAGGCACCTGTCCTTTTTTTTTTAATTCAGGACACATTATAGCTGTTGTGGAGCACTGTGGCTCCACAGCTGTACAGCACAGCATCTAAGGGACGGCTTTGATGAAGCTGGCAGGTGTCACTGCTTCTGAGGAACTGCGCAGCCATAAAAGGCATTCCAAAGCATCTCTTACTCTTACATCATTGGCCTCATCTCACTGCCACGTTTACTATCTAGAGCCAACAGGTCTGTCCAACAGCTCTGCTGAGAGGAGAACCAGAATTTGTTTCAGACGCGTGTCCTGAACTCTGGAAAACCCCCATGTTTCCAGGTGCAGGCAGTGCAGGCAAGGACAGCCGTCAGATGGCTTTGAACACCTCGTGTCTGCCTGCCTGACCAGGAAGGAACGGCACCGTTGTGTGGCTCAGCTGAGCCCATCGGGCAGATGTGTGTGAGCTGAGT
>NW_011258892.1:0-484 GCF_000146605.3 Meleagris gallopavo
GAACTGTCAGTGCAAGCACTGTCTACTCTCTGTTCTGTTCACTCTCACACAGCTAAGGCCCTTCCAAGCAAGATGCAATTGCATCTCGACCACAGAAACAGCTTGAATGTAGGGTGTTTGGGCAAGTCCCTGTTGCACACTGTGGTCAAACATGCATTACTTGGGGGCACGTTATATTTGATTTAAGATACTCTTACCTTTGGCTTTGCACAGAGCCCAAAGTCTACCGGCTTCAAATTATGACAAACAGGTTTCTCATCAATCAACGGATTTTCCTGGTGAATGAAAAAGCAGTCAGGAATGATTTTCACCTGAATGCCCAAGGAAACATCTCTTCTCTTCTGTTAGTTCTTGGTGTGCTCACTGGTTAGCAGTCTACTAAAAGCCCTCTCTCTCTCGTAGAGATTTTCACTGACTGCTAACAAGCACCCATCTTCCCATACCCCAGGTGGGAAATACTAGTTTGTATCTGTTAGAAAGGGCC
>NW_011258893.1:0-412 GCF_000146605.3 Meleagris gallopavo
CGCGAATGCCGTCTTTCTACGCGTGAGAGCGAAGGAGTGCGATTCCGATGCCGACAAGTGCGAATTCAGCCTCCTGCACTACCTGCGAGTGGGGGGTTTTTTTCTGCGCAGTCCTGAAAGGATCTCTCCCCCACTTTCTGAAACCGCTCTCCCTGAGAGCACTACAGCTGTCGCTCCTCGAACTTGCAAATGCCTTATTAGAGCTTGTTTTCCCTTCCACTCTTTTCCTGTCTGAATGCAGATGTGTAGCAGTGGAAATCCTGACTAGAATGAATTGTGGCTCGAAATAAAGGCAGGGACATAGTATTCAGAGGTAGGCGTAGTGCATTCTGCATGTAGCCAAGGCGAAGTGCAAACCGCTCCTTTCCGATGCGCGCACAGGAGCCCGCTCACTCGTCGGAGAAAAGCAGCC
>NW_011258894.1:0-610 GCF_000146605.3 Meleagris gallopavo
AACAAAGCAGCTTTCTCACAAATGCGTGGCATTTTCCAACCAACTATGCTACTCTCTCCCAGAAAGAGCACTTTTTCTGACAAGTACCTTCCCTTTTCTCTCAAAAATACTGCTGGACACTCCTCAACAGGACATTTGCTCCCATCTACACCCCGTTTTCTCCCCAAAGGACCCCTTTTCACACCAAAAATACCACACTTGCCCTCCAAGAGAAGTCAGTCTTTCCCACTATTGCCCACTTTTCTCCCACGTACTTGTCATTTTCTCCCAGAAATACCACATTTCACTTGGAAATTGGGCCTGTGCTTCCAAAAAGATGATATTTTCTCCCAGGCATACCTGTTTTCTTCAAACTACCGCACGATTTCTCCCAAAAAGACTAGATGACAAGACCAAATTGGACACTTGCAACCAAGAATAGGACATCTTCTCCCACTAATACCACTTCTCTCCCAAGGATAGGATATTTTCCCTAAATGCTATGGCAGTTCTGCTAAGAAATACTCTTTCCTTCCCTAAATGGGACATACGCACCCACAAAGACCACGACTCCGAGAAATTCCCTCCCAGTTCCCTCCCAATTACACTCCATTACATTCCTCATCATGAC
>NW_011258895.1:0-591 GCF_000146605.3 Meleagris gallopavo
CCTTTCCACATGGGCAATTTCCAAGGGTATGTGACAGCTTAATTCTTCAGATCAAGTGCCCTTTTCCATGTTCAATGCAGAAACAACACTTTCACTTTCCACAGGACCAGAAGGGGTTTTGAGCAAGATTGCTGTCAGTACTGAACCGGGAGGAGCTGTTGGCTCCACCGAGGGTGGAGAGAGAGGCCTTGCAGAGAGATCCGGCCAAAATGAGAGAGCCGGGCGATCACCAACCACACGGAGTTTAACAAGACTATCAGGAGAAAGTTCTTTACAGAAAGGGTTCTTAAGCCCTGGAATAGGCTCCCCATGGAGGTGGCTGAGTCACCATCCCTGAACGTGTTTAAAACCTGTCTGGATGTGGTGCTCAGGGACGTGATTTAGCAGAGGGTTGTTTGAGTTAGGCTAGCATGGTAAAGACTTGATGGTCCTGAGTGGTTCTATGATTCTATGATTCTAAGAGCAAGTGCCATATTCTACACGTGGGAAAGGGCAACCCTGGCTGTACGTACAGACAGGAGTTGAATATTCGTCTTGGAATTTGACAGGAATCTCCCCAGCCTAAGCCAGGAATGGATCTGTATTGGGGAT
>NW_011258896.1:0-486 GCF_000146605.3 Meleagris gallopavo
CCATCGACTCCCATTACCCGTTTCTCCACTGCTATCAACCTGCCCCTTGCTAGATACGATCTCCCTTTCATCTTTAGGTACCCAACCGAGGAAAACCTCAGCAATGGGCTGTCCCTTACCATCACGACCAGAGTGGAGAAGATGCTCCCCCAGGTCACAGCCAAATACCCGTTCCTTCTCCACCTCCCGCTCCTTCGGCTTCTTCGGGCGGGCCTTCACCAAGGAACGAAGGAAGGTGACGAGCTTGCCGCGTTTCTTTGGCACTGCACAACAAAAAGAAGAAACCAGGTCGTTCCAGGTTTGGCTCAGTTGCACGAGGCCGAGCACAACACATTCTACAGAGCACGTCAAAACGAGAAGAACATTACCAACAAGTACATACAAAACGGATTCTCCCCATCCCTGCAGGAGGAGCCCAAGGCCAGGCTGGAGGAGGCCCTGGACAGGCGGGGTCTCATCTCGCATTAAATGTGGAGCTTGGCTGGC
>NW_011258897.1:0-454 GCF_000146605.3 Meleagris gallopavo
CAGGGACATCAACAGTGGGGTTGAGTGCACCCTAAGGACACCAAGCTGTGGGGTGCAGTGACACAGCAGAGGGACGGGATGCCATCCACAGAGACCTCAACAGGCTGAGCAGTGGCCACAAATCCAAGTGCAGGGTCAGTAGCTGGGATGAGGGAACAGCCACCACCAAAACATGCTAGGGGATGAAAGGACTGAGCGTAGTCCTGCTCCATAAGGCCTGGGAGTACTGGTGGGTGGGAGCTGGACACAAGCCAGCAGTGGGCCCTTCCAGCCCAGAAAGCCAACCGTATCCTGGGCTGCATCCAAAGATGCGCAGTCAGCGGGCGAAGGGAGGAGATCCCCATCCCTCTGCTCTGCGCTGGTCAGGCCTCAGCTGCAGTGCTGCGTCCAGATGCGGAGTCCTCAGTGCGAGGGAGACAGTGGAGCTGTGCGAGTGCATCCAGAGTACAGCCAA
>NW_011258898.1:0-673 GCF_000146605.3 Meleagris gallopavo
CCTCATCGGGTTCCTCCCCACCCACTCCCCACTCTCCGGCCTTACTCTTCCACAGGGTCTTTCTTGCTTTTTGCTCGAGAGCGCTGGGGCTGCCATGTGCACAGTGCTGCTTTCTTCCCCCCGTCAATCTATCACCAGCAAAACATCATGTCTATACAATTTATTTTGTCCTTAAGGATCACGGAGCATTTAAATGGGATGAGGTTGCTGAGGAGAGGTGCTGAGTACGTTAGCAATGAATACTCTCCTCTACAAGAGCAAGGAAAAGCAGATCTTGGAAGCAGTGGATCTCGCTGGCATATTCAAAATGGAAAGCCAAACAAAAAAGTGGAAGCAACGTCTGGTGTTCTCTGAAACTCCGGGAACTACTTTTAGACAACCTTGATTGTTATTTTGGACACCACGAAGGGAGGGACAAGGGCATCAGATGGGCCTCTGGCAAGGCATAGCCCAGGGCACTAAACTGCTGGCAAGGAGAAGGGGAGAGAGGAGGGGAGGGAGTGGCAGTGGCTGGAAGAGGCACCGGGGTCAAATGTACGATTTGGGGTGCAAAGGTACGTGCAGACACAGGGATGCAAAGTGCTGCTGGGCAAGTGCTGTGGGGGCAGAAGGATTGCGGTGACGGTCACCGAGCAACAGGCTGTAATGTCACTGTGCGAGGCACTGTGACCTC
>NW_011258899.1:0-521 GCF_000146605.3 Meleagris gallopavo
ACAGGTAATAGACAGTTACAACCCATAGCGTTGGGAAATACTCTCTCCTTCTAAGTCCCTTTAGAATACACGTTTCTACAATTAATTACTCAAATCATTTGCTTTTCCTGAATTGATCCTAAGTACTTTTCTCAGGCTGCGTCTGTACTCTGCTCAGTCCAAGGAGAAATCCCTGCCCACAGATGCAATGACACAGCGTGGCTCACACCCTCATTTTTCATGGCTCACTGTTATGGTAGCTGCCATCCATGTCCACTCTGCATATTCTTACAGCTCTTCTGGAGACCATGAGACAGATTTATGGTTGAACTAAAAGGAATTTTTTCGTATTGCTCTAGTTCCACATTATTATCCCTAGTATCATTATAATTAAAAAAAATAATAATAATAATAAAAAAAGACAATTTTAGAAGTAGTATGATATATATTCTGTGCCTCAGAACGTGGTACATGTGGCATGAGAGAGGTTTTGGGGCCAATAAGGAGTGCCCTGACAGCATCAGAACTGTAAGAGCAGAGAG
>NW_011258900.1:0-491 GCF_000146605.3 Meleagris gallopavo
GGGGTCCTGAGCAGCAGCAGGCTTTTGAGCAGATTAAACAAGAGATAGCCCGTGCCGTGGCCCTGGGGCCAGTACGGATGGAACAGGATGTGAAGAACATCCTCTACACTGCTGCTGGAGAGAAAGGTCCCACTTGGAGTTTGTGGCAAAGAGCCTCAGGAGAGACCCGAGGCCGACCCCTGGGATTCTGGAGTCGGGCATACAGAGGGTCTGAAGAGTGCTACACTCCAACTGAGAAGGAGATCTTAGCCGCGTATGGAGGGGGTTCGGGCTGCTTCCGAAGTAATCGGTACAGAAACACAGCTCCTTCTGGCACCTCGACTGCCAGTGCTGAACTGGATGTTCAAGGGAAAGGGTCCCTCCACCCATCATGCTACTGATGCCACTTGGAGTAAGTGGATTGCGCTGATTACGCAGCGAGCGCGGAGTGGGGAATCTCAACCGTCCAGGAACTCCTAGAGGTGATCATGGACTGGCCTGAAGGACTAAAA
>NW_011258901.1:0-433 GCF_000146605.3 Meleagris gallopavo
TCCAGCAGGTAATGAACATCATGCACCCCATGTTGGTGCGCTGCTTGTATGCAGGTAGGTTTGCGATGTGATCCGATCCCCCATGCTGACCATCCACAGCTAGATCAAGTTGCTCAGAGTCTGAGCCCAGGCTCACCTTGAAAGGGCCAGCACATCCACCATGTCTCTGGCAACCTGTGCCACTGCCTCAGCACCCTCACTGTACAAGACATTTTCCTTAGATTTCACCTCCATTTTCCCTTGTTCTTGCCTTTAGGTATTGAAAGGCTGTTAGCAGGTTCCCTTGGAGCCTTCACTTCTCCAGGAGGCCGAACAGCCCAGCTCTCCTTGCTTACAGGAGAGGGGTTCCATCCTTGGGTTCGTGTTTGTGGCTGTACTCTGGATGCACTCGCACAGCTCCATGTCTCCCTGCACTGAGGACTCCACATCTGGA
>NW_011258902.1:0-425 GCF_000146605.3 Meleagris gallopavo
GGAAGTGAAGGCAACGTCAGAGCAAAGGGACGGGACAGGCGCCAACCAAGGGAAAGGAAGGGAAGGAAAGGAGCGTGAAAGAATGGAAAAGCAAAAGCCAGGGAAAGCCAAAGAAATTCATTTCCTAGGAGGAGGAAAGGAGTGTATCGAGCAAGGAATGAAAAGCATGCAAAGAAGGAATTGCGTAGTAAAGAACCAACACCAACAAAAAACAAACAATGCAAAGCCAAGCAAGAGGAGCAGCAGAGAAAAGGCATCTACAAATGCAAGGGTAGTAGAGAAAAGAATTCACAAACTGAAGCAACGCAAGGCAAAACCAGTGACAAAGAGAAAGAGAAAGGAAATGCTAAAAATGCAAAGGAAACACACCGAGAGAAAGGGCCAATCGGAGAGCTTGGCACATCACACCAAAGAGCAGCCAAGGA
>NW_011258903.1:0-529 GCF_000146605.3 Meleagris gallopavo
TGAAAAACCATTTCCCCTTGTCCTATCGCTATCCACCCTCCTAAACAGCCGTTGCCCCCTCCTGCTTATGCGCACCCTTCGAGTCTTAAAAGGCTGTCATGAGCTATCTCCAGAGCTTTCTCTTCTCCCACACAAACAATCCCAGTTCCCTCAACATTTCTTTCTAAGAGAGGTGCTCCAGCCCTCTGATCATCTTCATGGCCCTTCTCTGGACCTGCTCCAAAAGCTCCACATCATTCCTGTGCTGGAGCCCCAGGCCTGGACGCAGTGCTGCACATGGGGGCCCGCACCAGAGCCCAGTCGAGGGGGACAATCACCTCCCTCTCCCTGCTGGTCGCTCCTCTTTGAATGCAGCCCAGGATCTAGTTGGCCTTCTGGGCTGCAAGTGCACACTACTGGCTTATGTCCAGCTCTTTGTCCACCAGGATCCCCGAGTCCTCCGCAGGGCTGCTCCCAAGGGCTTCTACGCCCAGTTGGTACAAGCATCTGGGTTTCCCCTTCATCAGGGACATCAACAGTGGGGTTGAGT
>NW_011258904.1:0-532 GCF_000146605.3 Meleagris gallopavo
CTTGCTGTTCCCATGGAAATCCACACATCTCCATGCAGTCGTTACGGCACTCGGGAGCACTGCAGCTCTGTTGCCACCTGTTGGACACAACACAGGAATGAAGGCACTGCCCGTGCAAATGTACCTCTTACACAAAGCTGCGCTCCTTTCTCAGAGCAACGTAGCTGCACTCTGTGCACGATGCTGCTTACCACCAGAGAAGGCTCAGGTACCCAACAACATTTTTTGCTTAGATCTTCTTTGGTAACTGCTCACTATACACTGCCCTCACCTTTGGTTTGGTAGGTGGGGATTGAGGAAGCAATGCCAGTCCCCCAGACCCCTGCCCATCCCACTCTATGATGGGAAATCAGGTTCTAGACCACCTGAGCACCCGAACATTTGGGTCCTGACGAGATGAGTCCCACAATTCCAAGACAATTCACCGCTGCAGTCACTGAGCCACTCTCAGTGGTATTTCACAATTCGAGGCAGTCAGGTGAAGTCCCTGATAACTAGTAAAAAGGTGACAGCACACCTGTTATTAACGATA
>NW_011258905.1:0-453 GCF_000146605.3 Meleagris gallopavo
CCAGGCGAGACTTGAATATCTCCAGAGAAGGAGACTCCACAACCTCCCTGGGCAGCCTGTTCCAGTGCTCCGTCACCCTCACCGTGAAGAAGTTCTTACGCACATTCGTGCGAAACTTCCTATGCCTGCAGCTGATGTCCGTTTCCCCTCGTCCTGTCTCCACGTACCACTGAAAAGAGACTGGCCTCACCGCTATGGCTGCCACTCCTCAGATATTTATAAACCTGGATCAGGTCCCCTCTCAGTCGTCTTTTCTCAAGGCTAAACAGACCCAGTTCACTTAGCCTTTCTTCATAGGGGAGATGCTCCAGGCCCTTCACCATCTTTGTGGCCCTCCGCTTGGTACTCCTTCCAAGAGATCCCTGTCTTTTTTGTACTGGGGAGCCCAGAACTGGACACAGCACTCCAGATGAGGCCTTACCAGGGCAGAGTAGAGGGGGAGGATCACCTCCC
>NW_011258906.1:0-487 GCF_000146605.3 Meleagris gallopavo
AAAACCTCCCTACGGAGGTAGTGCAGGAGGCTGAATTCGCACGTTCTCGGCATCGGAATTGCACTGCTTCGCTCTCATGCGTAGAAAGCGGCACTCGCGCTGAACCGCTCCGGAGAGTTTGCCGACGCTGGTCGAGAAATCGCGCTTCTCCCCGAGTGCCGCTTTCAGCCGTCAGCAGCGCTCTCGTGTTTCTCACTTGCCGAGAACGGGCGACTTGTGCCTGCTGCTTTTCTCCGACGCGCGAGCGGTCTCGTGTCCGCACGTCGGAGAGGAGCGGTTTGCACTTCGCCTTGGGTCCATGCAGAATGCACTAGGCCTAGCTGTGAATACGACGTCTCTGCCTTCATTTCGAGCGGCAATTCTTTTTGGTGTTGTTCTCCATGGCTACGCTTGTGCATGCTCGGAAGAAAGAGTGGAGAGCAAACCCTCTCTAATAAGGCTGTTGGAAGTTCGGGAGCGACATTTGTTTCGCTCCCAGGGAGAGAGA
>NW_011258907.1:0-506 GCF_000146605.3 Meleagris gallopavo
AGATGGATCGTGTTGTATTGTGGGGAAACACCGCAGATGGAAAGCCGCTGTGTGGAGCCCCACACGACAAGTTGCAGAGGCCACTGAAGGAAAAGGAGAATCGAGCCAATTTGCAGAGGTAAAGGCTGTCCAACTGGCCTTGGATGTTGCTGAACGGGAGAGGTGGCCAATGCTTTATGTTTACACTGACTCGTGGATGGTGGCAAATGCTCTATGGGGGTGGTTACAGCAGTGGGAGCAAAACAACTGGCAAAGAAAGGGTAAACCTATTTGGGCTGCTGACCTGTGGAAAGATATTGCTGCCCGAATAAGATATGGTTATAAAGGTGCGTCACGTAGATGCCCATGTGCCCAAGAATAGGGCTACTGAAGAGCAGCAAAAATAACCATCAGGTAGACAGAGCTGCCAGAATTGAGGTGGCCCAAATAGATCTGGACTGGCAGAACAAGGGTGAATTATTTCTAGCCCGATGGGCCCATGAGACCTCAGGCCATCAAGGGAGAGA
>NW_011258908.1:0-563 GCF_000146605.3 Meleagris gallopavo
TCCCACACTGCCATGGGAGATCAGGTTCTGGACCACCTGAGGACCCAAACAGCCAGGAGTCTTTGGGTCCTGACGAGATGAGTCCCAGAGTTCCGAGGGAATTCACCGCTGCAGTCACCGAGCCACTCTCCATGCTATTCACAAGTCGAGGCAGTCAGGTCAACGTCCCTGGTGAGGAAGAAAAAGGTGACAGCACACCTCTTAGGAAGGATAGAAAGTGTGACGCGGGGAACTACCAGCATGTCAGTCTCACCTCTGTGCTGGTCACGGATCATGGAGCAGATCATCCTGGAAGTGACTCTCAAGCACACATTCCAGTGCGTCACCACCCTGTGCGTGAAAAGCTGCCTCCTAAGAACCAACCTAAACCTCCCCTGTCTCACTTGAAAACCATTTCCCCTTGTCCTATCGCTATCCACCCTCCTAAACAGTCGTTGCCCCCTCCTGCTTATGCGCTCCCTTCGAGTCTTGGAAGGCTGTCATGAGCTATCTCCAGAGCTTTCTCTTCTCCCACAGAAACAATCCCAGTTCCCTCAACATTTCTTTTCTAAGAGAGGTGCTCC
>NW_011258909.1:0-860 GCF_000146605.3 Meleagris gallopavo
AAGTATCGCAGGTCTTATGTTTCTTCAGGAACCATGATGACACAGACTCTATGCATGTTCATCACGCTCCACCCTGGAGGTTTCTTGAATGCTTTTCTTCTTCTAAGAGGGGAATTCTCCAATTGATTATTTGCAATAATCCACCGTGAGACTACGGTCAGTTAAGCTTTAGAATATTTAGGGGGAATCTGGGAGTTCACATGCAGCTTTGTTATGAGAACTTGAGCTCAAGGAACTCGTGAGCTGCTCACTGTTTGTTGGATTAAATGATTGGCTTAATTGCAGTATTTAGTCGGACAGCGTTACTAGTCCTGAGCAAAGCCTTGGGCGTAACAGCCAGGCCAAAGGAGGAGGTTGGGGTAGAGGGGAGCACAACATCACAGAATACAATCTCATTCTGCTGAGTGAATGAGGATTTGCAGAGATACAGAATGGTGTGTCCACTGTTGATGTAAGTGAACATGGCCTTATTTGTTGATGACTCTGTGCCAGCTGTCTGACAGACCTCCAGTTCAGACAGTCCTTTCTAGATTTGGCAGATCTCTTTCAAAGAAAAAGTGAAATTCTGTTCTTTCTCACAGTTCTGTCTAAAGTGATACGGTGATGTCTCATATGTTCAAATTTAAGCGCTATCTCAATCCCTTACCAGCATCTGTCATTTACCTCCGATAATCTTGCCATGGTTTAACTGGTGAAGAGAATTTACACTGGCTAAATAAACATGATCTCTGTTTCTTATAAGCCTTGCAGAGAACTTCACCTTTGACTTCAGTGTGGGAGATACTCCTCAGTGTTCTCCCTCTAGCCTTAGCAATAAGCTGTATCACACCAGGGCCTCATCATCACCGTGATTGACTTAT
>NW_011258910.1:0-504 GCF_000146605.3 Meleagris gallopavo
CGGCACTCGGGGAGAAGCGCGATTTCTCGACCAGCGTCGGCAAACTCTCCGGAGCGGTTCAGCGCGAGTGCCGCTTTCTAGGCATGAGAGCGAAGCAGTGCAATTCCGATGCCGAGAACGTGCGAATTCAGCCTCCTGCACTACCTCCGTAGGGAGCTTTTTTCTCCGCAGGCCAGAAAGGATCGCTCCCCACTTTCTGTCACGCTCTCTCTCCCTGGGAGCGAAACAAATGTCGCTCCCCGAACTTCCAACAGCCTTATTAGAGAGGGTTTTGCTCTCCACTCTTTTCCTCCGAGCATGCACAAGCGTAGCCATGGAGAACAACACCAAAAAAGAATTGCCGCTCGAAATGAAGGCAGAGACGTCGTATTCACAGCTAGGCCTAGTGCATTCTGCATGTACCCGAGGCGAAGTGCAAACCGCTCCTCTCCGACGTGCGGACGCGAGACCGCTCGCGCGTCGGAGAAAAGCAGCAGGCACAAGTCGCCCGTCTCGGCAAGTGAG
>NW_011258911.1:0-568 GCF_000146605.3 Meleagris gallopavo
CCGAAATCGAGCGGGGCAGCCGGCAGCTGCACGGAGCGCGGCCCGGCCGGCACCTCGCGTTTCAACTTCGCGGCGGAACGCTCGCTTCCGGTCAGGGGACAGGATGGACCAATCACCGCCGCGCCGAAACCGGAACTGCTCTTGTCGCCCACTGCGTGACGGGAGGAAGGTAGAAACGGGACCCGGTGACACACCGCCGCCATGTTGGGTGCGTCTCCGGCTCCGCTCCAGCGCCGAGGGGAGGCGCAATGCGGTGGTGAAACTGAATTTATGCAGCCCAACGAGGCCTGGATTGGCGCCTAACGCATCTTAACGATGAGTCTGTCAGAGCCGTTTTATCACTCCCCCCCAAACGCACTTCGAGTGCTTTAGGAGCAGCAGTGGCATTTTGAATAAACTCAGCCTATTTAGCAAAGCTGCAACAGCTGCGTGACAGAACTTTGGGAAAAAACAATCTCTGTTGAATACTGTTATATAATGATCATCTGGTACTTAAATTAAGTAAACCAAGGCATCACCTCCAGCCAAGCAGCTCCCAGCCAAGCAGGTGCAACCAGCACGAGCTGCT
>NW_011258912.1:0-419 GCF_000146605.3 Meleagris gallopavo
GGCATCCGTCCCTCTGCTGTGTCACTGCAGCCACAGCTTGGTGTCCTTAGGGTGCACTCAACCCCACTGTTGATGTCCCTGATGAAGGGGAAACCCAGATGCTTGTCCAACTGGGCGTAGAAGCCCTTGGGAGCAGCCCTGCCGGAGGACTCGGGGATCCTGGTGGACAAGAGCTGGACATAAGCCAGTAGTGTGCACTTGCAGCCCAGAAGGCCAACTGTATCCTGGGCTGCATTCAAAGAGGAGCGACCAGCAGGGAGAGGGAGGTGATTGTCCCCCTCGACTCGGCTCTGGTGCGGCCCCATGTGCAGCACTGCGTCCAGGCCTGGGGCTCCAGCACAGGAATGATGTGGAGCTTTTGGAGCAGGTCCAGAGAAGGGCCACGAAGACGATCAGAGGGCTGGAGCCCCTCTCTTAGA
>NW_011258913.1:0-484 GCF_000146605.3 Meleagris gallopavo
GGTCCAGAGAAGGGCCACGAAGATGATCAGAGGGCTGGAGCACCTCTCTTAGAAAGAAATGTTGACGGAACTGGGATTGTTTCTGTGGGAGAAGAGAAAGCTCTGGAGATAGCTCATGACAGCCTTCCAAGACTCGAAGGGAGCGCATAAGCAGGAGGGGGCAACGGCTGTTGAGGAGGGTGGATAGCGATAGGACAAGGGGAAATGGTTTTGAAGTGAGACAGGGGAGGTTTAGGTTGGTTATTAGGAGGCAGCTTTTCACGCCCAGGGTGGTGACGCACTGGAATGTGTGCTTGAGAGTCACTTGCAGGATGATCTGCTCCATGATCCGTGACCAGCACAGAGGTGAGACTGACATGCTGGTAGTTCCCCGCGTCACACTTTGTATCCTTCCTAAGAGGTGTGCTGTCTACCTTTTTTCTCCTTCACCAGGGACTTTCGGACCTTGACTGCCTCGACTTGTGAAATACCATGGAGAGTGGCT
>NW_011258914.1:0-431 GCF_000146605.3 Meleagris gallopavo
AAACGTGTGCGGGTTGCAGTGAGCTGACTGATGCAGCTGGTAGGAGCAGTGTCATCCAGAAAGGTCCTGCTCTGCTGCTCTGAATTGGTTTTATTGCAGCCAACTCTTGAGAGTGGAACACTCAGCAGTGTGTTGTATGGGGTGAATGCACACCACGATGCAGCGGGGCCTCGATGCGAGCGTGAGGCCTGTGTGCATCCTCGTTTTGACCTTCTCCAACGGTGGTGGACCTGTCCTGTTGCTTTGCTCGGTTGGCTTTGATGTTGTGTAGGCAGCACGGTGCTGTGCTGAGTTGGTATTGCTGTGGGGCTCAATAAAAAAATATTCCCTCTCCTTTTTTCGTGCTCGAGGCCAACTGCTGCGGGGTTTAGTTTCATCTTTTCAGTGGTGCTTACAACTGGCTGTTTAGCGCAGTCGGTGATGGAAGTAGC
>NW_011258915.1:0-622 GCF_000146605.3 Meleagris gallopavo
GACAGAGCCATCTATCTGCATGCCTTGCAGCTCAGCATATTGTGGTGCTGAGTAGAAATACCAAGGAAATAACTGTTTAACAGAAGTATTGCCTCATATCTGGAAATCCTTTACTAGTGCATCTGAAGTGAAGAAATGGTGTTGCCTGAAGTGAGCGTGTTGCATTACTTAGCCACCTGGTCTTATGGATGTTCACTTTGTCAGCAAAATCCATGACTTAAACTTGCCACTCCAAATGACTGGTTAGAAAGCCGACGTGCCTTCATTGCAGCACTGGGTGCAGGGGGGATCACTGCTCCTAGCATGCACACAGAAGAGCTGGAGCACACAGGTTATAGACAAGCAACTTGTGAACATTCCAATCTCAGGAAGCGCGCGCCTGTTCCAATAACTGCTGTACAGATTAAAAACTGATTACAGATGAGCTCTTTGGAGATGGGGGTTCTTGCCAAGCGTCCTCAGTGGTTGTGTGATTCCTCTGGGAGTTGCTATCCAGCCTAAAGGTCACGTCCTAAGTTGACCAGGTCCCGTTTCGTCAAGAAATTATTACAGAAAATCAGCTGCTGATCAAGTTTCTAGTATCACATTGGCCTTGCTATAGGGTCTGCATTCAGAATCACAG
>NW_011258916.1:0-443 GCF_000146605.3 Meleagris gallopavo
GGGGGGATCACTGCTCCTAGCATGCACACAGAAGAGCTGGAGCACACAGGTTCTAGACAAGCAACTTGTGAACATTTCAATCTCAGGAAGCGTGCGCCTGTTCCAATAACTGCTGTACCGATTAAAAACTGATTACAGATGAGCTCTTTGGAGATGGGGGTTCTTGCCAAGCGTCCTCAGTGGTTGTGTGATTCCTCTGGGATTGCTATCCAGCCTAAAGGTCACGTCCTAAGTTGACCAGGTCCCGTTTTCGTCAAGAAATTATTTACAGAAAATCAGCTGCTGATCAAGTTTCTAGTATCACATTGGCCTTGCTATAGGGTCTGCATTCAGAATCACAGAACCATGGGATTTTGTAAATTTCTTTTTGCTAAACCTTAATTTTGCAACACCAAGAAGTTATTCCTAGCTTTGGTATCTGGCAAACTTGGTATATAAGTGAG
>NW_011258917.1:0-547 GCF_000146605.3 Meleagris gallopavo
CCTTTTTGTTGGTTCTGTTTCTTTTTCATTCCTCCTTTTTTTCAAGTTAGTTTTCCTTGCATAGCTTTGTGTTCTGCTGCATTAATCCTTTACATCTTTCTCTTCCTTTCCTTCTGTGTCCCCTTCCTTGTCCCCATGCCGGCCTCCTTTGATTTCTTTACTGCTCCTTTTGCTTTGCTCTCCAATGCTTATTTCATGTTTGTTTGTTTGTTTGTTTTTCTTTGGGCTGCTTTTGTTTGTTTTCCTGTTGTTCTTTCTGTTCCTTGGCTTTTGGTTTCTTGCTTTGCTTTGCTTTTCCTACTTTCAATTTGCTGCTTCTCTTTTATTCCCATTCGTTTTCTTTCTTTCTTTCTTTCCCACGTACTCTCCTTAGATGTTGTTGGCTTTTTTATTGTCTCCCTGTGTTTCTTTGAATTCTTTCCTTGGCCATATTCTTGCAGTCTACGCCTTTGCTTTCTCTTTGTACTTTTTTCCTTGGTTACTTTGCTATTTTTCTTTTCCTCTTCGCATTTGTTTACTGCTCCTTTGGCTTTGCCTTCTCCTGTTT
>NW_011258918.1:0-441 GCF_000146605.3 Meleagris gallopavo
ATACAAGCAGCGCACCAACATGGGGTGGCATGATGTTCATTACCTGCTGGACACATCTCACACCACTGACTGGAGGAGCCCAGCAATCCTTCAACTCCATCAGGCTGCAAAATGAAATCCGAAGAGACGCAGAACATAATTTAAAACACAACGAGGATGCACACAATGCCCTTAAAAACACCCACCGCATGTATGCAATTAGCACATAGCCCTATTAATTACAGCCATCCAGCTTGAGATCCTCCAGAAAAGCAGAGCTCACAGCTCTGAAATCAAGCAGGAATCACTCACCCCATTCTAAGGGCTCACTCCACACCCCAAAGGAAGCAGTCTCCAGATTCACATGCTGCTCTTACACCTAGCAGTCCTTCAGCGCACTTGGGATTCCCCCAGAAAGAGAAGATCACAGCCCTGAAAGAAAAAAAGAAACCACTTACCCCA
>NW_011258919.1:0-596 GCF_000146605.3 Meleagris gallopavo
TCGCAGGGCTGCACCCCGCCCCAGGTGCGGGTTCCACAAAAACAGGAGGGCAAGGGAATGCCCAGGCAAAGGCAAGGGCCAAGAGAACATGGAAGGAAATGCCAAGGATGACGGCCCAGACAATACGGCAGGGAACGCCAAAACTGAATGCCGACATGAATGTGGCAACACAAAGCCAAGGGGTCATTAGGCCAAGAGAATGGGGCAAGGACACAAAATAGGGAGGACAAGAGAATGTAATAGTGAAAACAGTGCAAGACCAGAGACAAGCAAGACACAGAACAAAGAGGATAGGCAGCCTTCTGGGCACCATGAAGCGCAATTCAGAGCTCTGGGGGAACCCTATTGTGCCGGGCTCTGGAATGGGTAAACGCTGGCGGGTGTGCATCGCCCTTACCTGCTGGGCAGACAATGACCAGTCAGCAAAGTGAGGTTCCGGGGCATTCCGGGAAAACGCAGATTCCACTTCCTTGCTGTTTCCACAGAGACCAACACATCTCTCCGTGCAGTTGTTACGGCACTTGGGAGCACCGCAGCTCTGCTGCCACCTGTTGGACACAATACAGTCATGAAGGCACTGCCCTGCATCCGGGCCT
>NW_011258920.1:0-488 GCF_000146605.3 Meleagris gallopavo
CTCTGACCATCACAACAGACGATGTTAGAAGGAACACAGGCAAAAAAATCACTTTGTCCTTGCTGGATCCTGCCCTAAAACCCATCCAAAAATGACACGTGCAGTTGACTCTTCCAGCAGCACAGCTTGAGGCAACTGTCCCTACAGCTCTGTGCCAGTCAGAGCACAGTCCAGGTACTCACAGCTTGAGGGGAATAATCGGCCAGTATTTGGGCTGTTTTTTTGTCACAATTTCTATCAAAGATAAGCTGCATGGCAGTCTCCATAGCTAGGATTTTGGCAGCTTCATCACCGTACAGTTTCTCCATTTCTGCCATTCTTCTCTCCCCAGGTCTTTCTGCAGGTGGCTCCACAGAACGCTTCATGTTTCTGTAAAGGTCTTGATCAGCCTCCACGTACATTTCTTGTTGCTCAGCTTCCAGCTGCTGCTGTCTCCCTAGACAACAGAAACACAAGACACGTAAGTCACCCAATCATATTTTATTTTA
>NW_011258921.1:0-481 GCF_000146605.3 Meleagris gallopavo
AATATGAAGCAGTAGTGATGATGTAGCACTTAGGAGGCCGATGTGAGGGTTGTCTGCCCCTGTAAAACTGTGAGTACAAAAGGTGAGCTATAATACAGTCACAGACAAGTGGGAGAGAGACTGTGTGTAACTGTAGCACTCATTCTTGGTAGTTAAAACACACAAACATTTGGCCTGGAGATCACAGAAGTGTAGAATGCTGAGAGTGGGAAGGGACCTGTGAAGGTACCACTGTTGGATTTGGGTGTTCTCAGCTCTCAGCTGACTTCATCCTGGGCTGTTTTCTCAGTCCCGTGAATGCCAGTGGAGTACTTCCATGAAGTGCTTTTATTCCTTCCCAATTGTTCAGCGCTGGCTTTGAGACATATTAAATGATTCTTCTGCTTCTCCTTTGTTTTGTACAGCTACACCCTGCAATGGCAAAGGAAGCCAGGCTTTGGCAAAGAATCTCTGAAGTTTGAGTGAGAAGTGTGTCGGCTCG
>NW_011258922.1:0-543 GCF_000146605.3 Meleagris gallopavo
GCTATGAAAATGGGGCAGTGGAGCTAGGGGGTAGTTTAAGGAATTTTATTTCACTCGAGTTACAACTGCAGAACGTGTAGCAAAAGTTGACAGTTCTCGTAAGAAAAGGAAACGTGCAGTGGGCATTTACACAAAGGGGGTGGTTAGAACTATCAGAGCTGACAAGATTTCTCAGGTACAGCTGGGAAGGAGATCACAGATTACATTTCCAAACTGAGTTTTCTAAAGTGATGATTAAAGCCTCAGTACAACATTGTGGCTTTCTGAGCAGCAGTCACACGTGGCAGCTAAAGGATAAAATGTCTTCCGCCAGCCTCCTGTGGACCCAAGCATCCCCTCTGAGCCTCTGTCTCCTGATACCAACTGCTTCATTCTTAACCGAGCCGACACACTTCTCACTCAAACTTCAGAGATTCTTTGCCAAAGCCTGGCTTCCTTTGCCATTGCAGGGTGTAGCTGTACAAAACAAAGGAGAAGCAGAAAAATCATTTAATATGCCTCAAAAGCCAGCGCTGAACAATGGGAAGGAATAAAAGCACTTCA
>NW_011258923.1:0-427 GCF_000146605.3 Meleagris gallopavo
CACAGATTGCATTTCCAAACTGAGTTTTCTAAAGTGATGATTAAAGCCTCAGTACAACATTGTGGCTTTCTGAGCAGCAGTCACACGTGGCAGCTAAAGGATAAAATGTCTTCCGCCAGCCTCCTGTGGACCCAAGCATCCCCTCTGAGCCTCTGTCTCCTGATACCAACTGCTTCATTCTTACCGAGCCGACACACTTCTCACTCAAACTTCAGAGATTCTTTGCCAAAGCCTGGCTTCCTTTGCCATTGCAGGGTGTAGCTGTACAAAACAAGGAGAAGCAGAAGAATCATTTAATATGTCTCAAAGCCAGCGCTGAACAATTGCGAAGGAATAAAAGCACTTCATGGAAGTACTCCACTGGCATTCACGGGACTGAGAAAACAGCCCAGGATGAAGTCAGCTGAGAGCTGAGACACCCAAATCC
>NW_011258924.1:0-486 GCF_000146605.3 Meleagris gallopavo
CTGTCATGAGCTATCTCCAGAGCTTTCTCTTCTCCCACACAAACAATCCCAGTTCCCTCAACATTTCTTTCTAAGAGAGGTGCTCCAGCCCTCTGATCATCTTCGTGGCCCTTCTCTGGACCTGCTCCAAAAGCTCCACATCATTCCTGTGCTGGAGCCCCAGGCCTGGACGCAGTGCTGCACATGGGGCCGCACCAGAGCCGAGTCGAGGGGGACAATCACCTCCCTCTCCCTGCTGGTCGCTCCTCTTTGAATGCAGCCCAGGATACAGTTGGCCTTCTGGGCTGCAAGTGCACACTACTGGCTTATGTCCAGCTCTTTGTCCACCAGGATCCCCGAGTCCTCCGCAGGGCTGCTCCAAGGGCTTCTACGCCCAGTTGGTACAAGCATCCGGGTTCCCTTCATCAGGGACATCAACAGTGGGGTTGAGTGCACCCTAAGGACACCAAGCTGTGGGGTGCAGTGACACAGCAGAGGGATGGGGAT
>NW_011258925.1:0-519 GCF_000146605.3 Meleagris gallopavo
TGTCATGAGCTATCTCCAGAGCTTTCTCTTCTCCCACACAAACAATCCCAGTTCCCTCAACATTTCTTTCTAAGAGAGGGGCTCCAGCCCTCTGATCATCTTCGTGGCCCTTCTCTGGACCTGCTCCAAAAGCTCCACATCATTCCCGTGCTGGAGCCCCAGGCCTGGACGCAGTGCTGCACATGGGGCCGCACCAGAGCCGAGTCGAGGGGGACAATCACCTCCCTCTCCCTGCTGGTCGCTCCTCTTTGAATGCAGCCCAGGATACAGTTGGCCTTCTGGGCTGCAAGTGCACACTACTGGCTTATGTCCAGCTCTTTGTCCACCAGGATCCCCGAGTCCTCCGCAGGGCTGCTCCCAAGGGCTTCTACGCCCAGTTGGTACAAGCATCCGGGTTCCCTTCATCAGGGACATCAACAGTGGGGTTGAGTGCACCCTAAGGACACCAAGCTGTGGGCTGCAGTGACACAGCAGAGGGACGGGATGGCCATCCACAGAGACCTCAACAGGCTGAGCAGT
>NW_011258926.1:0-577 GCF_000146605.3 Meleagris gallopavo
GTGTAGCAGATTAGGGGGAATTGGGAGGTATTCCTAAGAGAACTGTCATTTCTGGGTGAAAAGGTCTTATGTGGGGGGGAAAAGGTGAGGAATGTGTGAGAAAGCTGGTGTTTCTGGGAGTAAATGCCATCTTTTGGGGGCTAGCAATGGTCTTTCTGGTGGGATGTGCCACATCTTTGTGAGGCAATCGGTGTTTGTGAGGGCCAATGGCATATATTCTGGATCGAAATGGTCTTTCCGCAGTAAAATGCCAAAAGTCTGGGAGTAAGTGTCATGATGAGGAATGTAATGGAGTGTAATTGGGAGGAACTGGGAGGAATTTCTCGGAGTCGTGGTCTTTGTGGGTGCATATGTCCCATTTAGGGAAGGAAAGGAGTATTTCTTAGCAGAACTGCCATAGCATTTAGGGAAAATAGTCCTATCCTTGGGAGACAAGTGGTATTAGTGGGAGAAGATGTCCTATTCTTGGTTGCAAGTGTCCTATTTGGTCTTGTCATCTAGTCTTTTTGGGAGAAAAACGTGAGTTGGTTGAAGAAAACAGGTATGCCTGGGAGAAATACCATCTTTTGGAAGCACA
>NW_011258927.1:0-465 GCF_000146605.3 Meleagris gallopavo
TTGGAGAACAGCCCGAGGACGCCTGGCAGCGAGGCGATTCGATGTCCGCAGGGCGAGCTGAAACGGGGCTGGGGGGGCTGCCCCTCCCGCAGGGTCAGAAGCGAACAGGGAGAAAGACTGCGAGCCTCCGCGGGGAAGATGAGGATTCTGCATCCCACGGCCACCAGGAGGAGACCCTCACCGCTCACCGCTCACTGCGCACGCGCGGAGGGGGGCCGCGTGCTGCTGGGTTCTCGGAACGTAAGGAACGTGGATCCCAACTCCTGGAAACTACTGATCACGTATCAGTTCGGCCTCTCGCTGCAGCACTTCTTCCTGACGCTGTGCGAGTTAGGAGCAGCTCTCCCCCTTGCACCCGGAGTCGCAGCCCTGATTAAACACACCTGCTTTTATAACTGCTTTGTGGTCACAGAGTCTGATTCCACACATCAGCGTGCGCCGCTCCTCGGGGCAGTGTGTGCCAGG
>NW_011258928.1:0-413 GCF_000146605.3 Meleagris gallopavo
ATGTTTTGGTGGTGGGTGTTCCCTCATCCCAGCTACTGACGCTGCACTTGGATTTGTGGCCACTGCTCAGCCTGTTGAGGTCTCTGTGGATGGCATCCCGTCCCTCTGCTGTGTCACTGCAGCCCACAGCTTGGTGTCCTTAGGGTGCACTCAACCCCACTGTTGATGTCCCTGATGAAGGGGAAACCCAGATGCTTGTACAAACTGGGCGTAGAAGCCCTTGGGAGCAGCCCTGCGGAGGACTCGGGGATCCTGGTGGACAAAGAGCTGGACATAAGCCAGTAGTGTGCACTTGCAGCCCAGAAGGCCAACTGTATCCTGGGCTGCATTCAAAGAGGAGCGACCAGCAGGGAGGAGGGAGGTGATTCGTCCCCCTCGACTCGGCTCTGGTGCGGCCCCATGTGCAGCACTGC
>NW_011258929.1:0-527 GCF_000146605.3 Meleagris gallopavo
TCGCCCTTACCTGCTGGGCAGACAATGACCAGTCAGCAAAGTGAGGTTCCGGGGCATGCCGGGAAATGCACATTCCACTTCCTTGCTGTTTCCACAGAGACCAACACATCTCTCCGTGCAGTTGTTACGGCACTTGGGAGCACCGCAGCTCTGCTGCCACCTGTTGGACACAATACAGTCATGAAGGCACTGCCCTGCATCCGGGCCTCTTGCACAAACCTGTGCTCCTTGCTCGGAGCACATGGCTGCACTCTGTGCACCATGTTGCTTACCACCAGAGAAGGCTCAGGTACCCAACACCATTTTGGCTTCCATCTTGTCTGAGAACTGCTCATTATGCACAGCCCTCATCTTTGCTTTGGTGAGGTGGGGACTGCCATTGCTTCCTCAGTCCCACAGACCCCTTCCCATCCCACACTGCCATGGGAGATCAGGTTCTGGACCACCTGAGGACCCCAAACATCCCAGGAGTCTTTGGGTCCTGACGAGATGAGTCCCAGAGTTCCGAGGGAATTCACCGCTGCAGT
>NW_011258930.1:0-408 GCF_000146605.3 Meleagris gallopavo
AGGAGAGGAGAGGAGAGGAGAGGAGAGGAGAGGAGAGGAGTCCATCCCTTCTTCCTGTCATTCTAATTCAGGCCACAGAATGATTTCCTGATCTGGTGGATCTGACAGCACCACACAGTGTTCGCTGAGTGCCACTTCCGTTCAGCGAGGGAATTGGCTCTAGCAGGGCTGTCAGTGGTTCCTGCCAGGAGTTCAGCCTTCCATCAGCTGGGTGTTGACTGCGGTGCCTCTCCTGGGCTGTCAGCAGTGCTGCTCCCAACACAGCACACACTGGGTGGTCCTGAGCCCAACCAGTTCTCAGTAGGGAAGGGCACCCAGTGCACCTTTTCAGCTCCTCAGGAGCAGGGGGAGCAGCCCAGCACTGGCATTGCCCAGGCAGCCATGGCTTGTCCCTGCTCGGACCTCTCC
>NW_011258931.1:0-525 GCF_000146605.3 Meleagris gallopavo
TTCTTGGTGGAGAATGCGGGCAACAGTTGCTTTTTAGCTTTTTGAACAAATCTCTCTCTCCGCTCTCAGACAGCTTCATTGGGTAAGTTTATCTGTTTCACCAGTACTGTCTGAAAGCGTGACCTTGAAAAGTCCAGGCGGACGGCCAATACTCTAGGATATTTGTAAACTTTGAGCCTTGCTATCTTGTTTCTGTAAAAAGAAAAAAAAAAAAGAAGAGAAAAATGCTTTCTCTACTGAAACTGCCTTTTAAGGGGCTGCATGCCACTGTCTCTTCTTTCTTAATGCTAAAAACATACTGGGCCTTAATTAAGTTCACCACTTTGCTCTATGGAGCAATAGGTATATATAGCCAATTGAAAACATGGATGGAAATAACTATGTGGCATCTGCATATTATGTGGCATAGCATTCCGGAGGGAGCTGCTAATTTTACAGGGTTGGGGATTTTTAAGCAGGTTTCCAGCCTCTCTTGATTCTTTATGCGGATTTTCAATTGCTCACCTGATCACGTTATTAATCTCC
>NW_011258932.1:0-488 GCF_000146605.3 Meleagris gallopavo
GCCTTATGGAGCAGGACTACGCTCAGTCCTTTCATCCCCTAGCATGTTTTGGTGGTGGCTGTTCCCTCATCCCAGCTACTGACCCTGCACTTGGATTTGTGCCCACTGCTCAGCCTGTTGAGGTCTCTGTGGATGGCATCCCGTCCCTCTGCTGTGTCACTGCACCCCACAGCTTGGTGTCCTTAGGGTGCACTCAACCCCACTGTTGATGTCCCTGATGAAGGGGAAACCCAGATGCTTGTACAAAGTGGGCGTAGAAGCCCTTGGGAGCAGCCCTGCGGAGGACTCGGGGATCCTGGTGGACAAAGAGCTGGACATAAGCCAGTAGTGTGCACTTGCAGCCCAGAAGGCCAACTAGATCCTGGGCTGCATTCAAAGAGGAGCGACCAGCAGGGAGAGGGAGGTGATTGTCCCCCTCAACTCGGCTCTGGTGTGCGGCCCCATGTGCAGCACTGCGTCCAGGCCTGGGGCTCCAGCACGGGATGATG
>NW_011258933.1:0-493 GCF_000146605.3 Meleagris gallopavo
CCCTAGCATGTTTTGGTGGTGGCTGTTCCCTCATCCCAGCTACTGACCCTGCACTTGGATTTGTGCCCACTGCTCAGCCTGTTGAGGTCTCTGTGGATGGCATCCCGTCCCTCTGCTGTGTCACTGCACCCCACAGCTTGGTGTCCTTAGGGTGCACTCAACCCCACTGTTGATGTCCCTGATGAAGGGGAAACCCAGATGCTTGTACAAAGTGGGCGTAGAAGCCCTTGGGAGCAGCCCTGCGGAGGACTCGGGGATCCTGGTGGACAAAGAGCTGGACATAAGCCAGTAGTGTGCACTTGCAGCCCAGAAGGCCAACTGTATCCTGGGCTGCATTCAAAGAGGAGCGACCAGCAGGGGAGAGGGGAGGTGATTGTCCCCCTCAACTCGGCTCTGGTGTGCGGCCCCATGTGCAGCACTGCGTCCAGGCCTGGGGCTCCAGCACGGGAATGATGTGGAGCTTTTGGAGCAGGTCCAGAGAAGGGCCACGAAG
>NW_011258934.1:0-466 GCF_000146605.3 Meleagris gallopavo
CCTGCTGTGTCACTGCACCCACAGCTTGGTGTCCTAGGTGCACTCAACCCACTGTTGATGTCCCTGATGAAGGGAACCAGATGCTTGTACAAACTGGGCGTAGAAGCCTTGGAGCAGCCCTGCGGAGGACTCGGGGATCCTGGTGGACAAAGAGCTGGACATAAGCCAGTAGTGTGCACTTGCAGCCCAGAAGGCCAACTGTATCGTGGGCTGCATTCAAAGAGGAGCGACCAGCAGGGAGAGGGAGGTGATTGTCCCCCTCGACTCGGCTCTGGTGCGGCCCCATGTGCAGCACTGCGTCCAGGCCTGGGGCTCCAGCACAGGAATGATGTGGAGCTTTTGGAGCAGGTCCAGAGAAGGGCCACGAAGATGATCAGAGGGCTGGAGCACCTCTCTTAGAAAGAAATGTTGACGGAACTGGGATTGTTTCTGTGGGAGAAGAGAAAGCTCTGGAGATAGCTCATGA
>NW_011258935.1:0-505 GCF_000146605.3 Meleagris gallopavo
GCACCCCACAGCTTGGTGTCCTTAGGGTGCACTCTAACCCACTGTTGATGTCCCTGATGAAGGGAAACCAGATGCTTGTACAAACTGGGCGTAGAAGCCCTTGGGAGCAGCCCTGCGGAGGACTCGGGGATCCTGGTGGACAAAGAGCTGGACATAAGCCAGTAGTGTGCACTTGCAGCCCAGAAGGCCAACTGTATCCTGGGCTGCATTCAAAGAGGAGCGACCAGCAGGGAGAGGGAGGTGATTGTCCCCCTCGACTCGGCTCTGGTGCGGCCCCATGTGCAGCACTGCGTCCAGGCCTGGGGCTCCAGCACAGGAATGATGTGGAGCTTTTGGAGCAGGTCCAGAGAAGGGCCACGAAGATGATCAGAGGGCTGGAGCACCTCTCTTAGAAAGAAATGTTGACGGAACTGGGATTGTTTCTGTGGGAGAAGAGAAAGCTCTGGAGATAGCTCATGACAGCCTTCCAAGACTCGAAGGGAGCGCATAAGCAGGAGGGGGCAAC
>NW_011258936.1:0-532 GCF_000146605.3 Meleagris gallopavo
TTAGATGCTGCCCAGGCCACTATCAGGTCTCCCCGGAGCCTTCTCCTCTCTGGGCTGCACAACCCCAGCTCTCTCAGCCTGTCCTCGTACGGAGGTGCTCCATCCCTTGAATCGCTTGCGTGGCCCTCCTCTGGATGAGCTCCAACAGCTCCACGTCTCTCCTGTGCTCAGGACTCCTCATCTGGATGCAGCACTCCAAGTGAGCTCTCACAGCACAGCACACAGCAGAGGGGCAGGATCTCCTCCCTTTCCCTGCTGGCCACACTGCTTGGACCAGGATACTGGCTTCCTGGTCTGCAAGGGTACATTGCTGGCTCATGTCCAGCTGCTGCCACACACCAGTATGCCCAAGTCCTTTTGTTACGGCTGCTCTCCATCCTTTCATGCCTCAGCTTGTATTAGTAGCGGGGGTTTCCTCGACCCAGGTGCAAGTCCTTGCACGTGGCTCTGTTGGACATCATGAGGTTCTCCTGGGCCTCAGGACACAAACCTGATCTTCTCTCACAACCGCAGAAATGCTTCTGGTTTGCCT
>NW_011258937.1:0-538 GCF_000146605.3 Meleagris gallopavo
TGGCCACACTGCTTGGACCAGGATACTGGCTTCCTGGTCTGCAAGGGTACATTGCTGGCTCATGTCCAGCTGCTGCCACACACCAGTATGCCCAAGTCCTTTTGTTACGGCTGCTCTCCATCCTTTCATGCCTCAGCTTGTATTAGTAGCGGGGGTTTCCTCGACCCAGGTGCAAGTCCTTGCACGTGGCTCTGTTGGACGTCATGAGGTTCTCCTGGGCCTCAGGACACAAACCTGATCTTCTCTCACAACCGCAGAAATGCTTCTGGTTTGCCTCCCAGTCCCCTCCTTCTCACTCACGCACTCTGAATAAATGCTGCTGATTGCAACAAGTGAGGGTGCCTCACATCCTTCTTTGCATGAACACCGCTACATCCATGGCCAGAAATATTCAGAATGTCACCAGAATGCTGAAGCTTCAGCACAGTACGGCACTGGCTCTGTTCACACAGGGATGCTGAGACTTGCAATCCTGATAATGGTTGTGCAAAAGGGTTAGTCAAACCCCAGATATGCTGCGTTGCAGGATGCTGTTGCC
>NW_011258938.1:0-494 GCF_000146605.3 Meleagris gallopavo
TGTACGCGGGCGCCCTGGTCTTGTAGGCATCCACAGCGACTTTGGGCAACGCCGCAGGACCCGGAGTCTGCAAGAGAGTCATGGGCGCACGGGGCTGGGATCACATTCAAGGCTCTCTCTTTCCCTGGAAGCCTGCGTTAAGCAAAGGCGCTTGGGGCTCGGAAGCCCCTGTGGCACAGGGAGAGCAGCCCAGCTTCGGATGCTAACACGGAAAAGAGGAGCAGCAGGGCTCACCTTGGCAAGGTCTTCGTCAAAGCGGCCGCGCTGGCTCCTTCCCCTCATGGAGTAGCAGGGGCTGGCCGACGTGCAGGCTGTATTGGGGCCCATCAGCCTGGGCAGTGTGTAGGTGCCCGGACCTGCAGGAGGAGCAGCAGAGAGCGTGTGCGCGAGGGGCTGGAGGAGACGGGGAGCAGCAGAGAGGGGCAGCCTGCCCAGCCTGCTGCTGGGAGGTCTCGCCCCCTGCCAGTCCCTCCCTCTACTCTGGCACTGGGCCA
>NW_011258939.1:0-485 GCF_000146605.3 Meleagris gallopavo
TCCCTGCAGGAGAGGACGGAGCCGGGCTGCGCCCTGCGGTGCCCACAGCAGGACCGGAGGCACTGGGCACACGCTGCAGCACGGCAGGTTTCCCCGCAGTGCTCCCAGCACCGCACCGCTTCCCCCTGCTTGCGCTAGGCGGGCTGCACAGCCCGTGCAGACAGTGCCCTCCCAGAGGTGCCCGTCCCACACGGCGCGTCCAGCAGCTGGGGGATGTCGGGGTGGTTGCAGCCAGCCGAGAGCTGCGGCTCCTCCAGCTCCTCCTCACCGACGGTCTTCCATCACCACTGCTGCTGCCAATGCCCCCGTCGCCTCGTGTTGTGCCTAGGGAATGAGATGGTCACGTGCTGAGCATCGGGTGTGCTGGCGTGGGGGCACTGGGCAGGACTGGTGGCCCTGGGAGGCTGTCGACGGCCGCAGAAAGCGCTGGCTCGGTCCTGGGCTCCCGGCTCAAGGCAGGCTCTGCTGTGCAACTGCTGCAGGGA
>NW_011258940.1:0-477 GCF_000146605.3 Meleagris gallopavo
CACCGCACCGCTTCCCCCTGCTTGCGCTAGGCGGGCTGCACAGCCCGTGCAGACAGTGCCCTCCCAGAGGTGCCCGTCCCACACGGCGCGTCCAGCAGCTGGGGGATGTCGGGGTGGTTGCAGCCAGCCGAGAGCTGCGGCTCCTCCAGCTCCTCCTCACCGACGGTCTTCCATCACCACTGCTGCTGCCAATGCCCCCGTCGCCTCGTGTTGTGCCTGGGGAATGAGATGGTCACGTGCTGAGCATCGGGTGTGCTGGCGTGGGGCACTGGGCAGGACTGGTGGCCCTGGGAGGCTGTCGACGGCCGCAGAAGCGCTGGCTCGGTCCTGGGCTCCCGGCTCAAGGCAGGCTCTGCTGTGCAACTGCTGCGGGAAGCTGCTCTGGGGGGAGGCTGTACTGAGGTCACCTCCAGAGGTCCCTTCCGGCCCCTGTGCTGCTGTCACAGGCGGATGTGTGACAGGAGACAGCCAGCAGGG
>NW_011258941.1:0-625 GCF_000146605.3 Meleagris gallopavo
CTCCTTGGAACAGATCACCCTGTGAGAGCCCATCAGAAGCACTGCTGTGGTGTGTGCGTGAGCTGGGCACAGCTCAGGCTGAGCACAACATACAGGTGAGATGAGCTTGGTGCTGGGAAGAGCTTTCAATGCCTCAGGTGTATCCTAGTGAGAAATGTTGGCATTAGCTGACAAAAATCTTTTCTCCTCAACTGCAAAAGGACAGCGCGGCTCAGACTCCTTAACCTGCTGGAGCAGGGTGGTAGCAAGGAGTGGGCACTGCCCTCCTGCAAGCTGTGCTTGGTTATGGTCTGCCAGGTCTCTGCTGCTCTGGATTTCTTCTCAGAAGTTTGTTCTAGCTGCTTGGAGTAGTGAATTGGTGACTTCTTCTTCACTCAAGAACCAAGACTCTGCACGCTAATTTTGGATGGGTTTAACTGTGGTATCTGAAGACATTGTTTCCATCAGAATTATCCCAGCACTGTGCAGGTGTCTTCGCTGAACCCCCTGAGCTGATGTCTGAGAGCACCTGCCTCCTCCAGCTGAGCCATAGGAAAACTAACTGAGCCCAGTAATTCTAATTTTTGCAGATGTTGTGAATATGCTCCCAAATGTTTCCTTTAGTGATAAGTAACGTCTCAGCACT
>NW_011258942.1:0-544 GCF_000146605.3 Meleagris gallopavo
CTTCTGATTTCATTTGCAGCCTGATGGAGTTGAAGGATTGGCCTGGGCTCCTCCAGTCAGTGGTGTGAGATGTGTCCAGCAGGTAATGAACACGATGCACCCATGTTGGTGCGCTGCTTGTATGCAGGTAGTTTGCGATGTGATCCGACTCCCTCATGCTGACCATCCACAGCTAGATCAAGTTGCTCAGAGTCTGAGCCAGGCTCACCTTGAAAGGGCCAGCACATCCACCATGTCTCTGGCAACCTGTGCCACTGCCTCAGCACCCTCACTGTACAAGACATTTTCCTTAGATTTCACCTCCATTTTCCCTTGCTCTTTCCTTTAGGTATTGAAAGGCTGTTACCAGGTTCCCTTGGAGCCTTCACTTCTCCAGGAGGCTAAACAGCCCAGCTCTCCTTGCTTACAGGAGAGGGGTTCCATCCTTGGGTTCGTGTTTGTGGCTGTACTCTGGATGCACTCGCACAGCTCCATGTCTCCCTGCACTGAGGACTCCACATCTGGACGCAGCACTGCAGGTGAGGCCTGACCAGCGCAGAGCAGA
>NW_011258943.1:0-454 GCF_000146605.3 Meleagris gallopavo
TATTGAAAGGCTGTTACCAGGATCCCCTTGGAGCCTTCACTTCGTCCAAGAGGCTGAACAGCCCAGCTCTCCTTGCTTACAGGAGAGGGGGTTCCATCCTTGGGTTCGTGTTTGTGGCTGTACTCTGGATGCACTCGCACAGCTCCATGTCTCCCTGCACTGAGGACTCCGCATCTGGACGCAGCACTGCAGCTGAGGCCTCACCAGCGCAGAGCAGAGGGATGGGGATCTCCTCCCTTCGCCCGCTGACTGCGCATCTTTGGATGCAGCCCAGGATACGGTTGGCTTTCTGGGCAGGAAGGGCCCACTGCTGGCTTGTGTCCAGCTCCCACCCACCAGTACTCCCAGGCCTTATGGAGCAGGACTACGCTCAGTCCTTTCATCCCCTAGCATGTTTTGGTGGTTGGCTGTTCCCTCATCCCAGCTACTGACCCTGCACTTGGATTTGTGCCCA
>NW_011258944.1:0-481 GCF_000146605.3 Meleagris gallopavo
CTGAAGGGCTGCTAGGTGTAAGAGCAGCATCTGAATCTGGAGACTGCTTCCTTTGGGGTGTGGGGTGAGCCCTTAGAATGGGGTGAGTGATTCCTGCTTTCTTTCAGAGCTGTGAGCTCTGCTTTTCTGGAGGATCTCAAGCTGGATGGCTGTCATTAATAGGGCTATGTGCTAATTGCATCCATGCGGTGGGTGTTTTTTAAGGGCATTGTGTGCATCCTTGTTGTGTTTTAAATGATGTTCTGCGTCTCTTCTGATTTCATTTTGCAGCCTGATGGAGTTGAAGGATTGCCTTGGGCTCCTCCAGTCAGTGGTGTGAGATGTGTCCAGCAGGTAATGAACATCATGCACCCCATGTTGGTGCGCTGCTTGTATGCAGGTAGGATTGCGATGTGATCCGACTCCCCCATGCTGACCATCCACAGCTAGATCAAGTTGCTCAGAGTCTGAACCAGGCTCACCTTGAAAGGGCCAGCACATC
>NW_011258945.1:0-418 GCF_000146605.3 Meleagris gallopavo
TTGCCTGGCTCGCCAATTGTTTAATCAATGGATATACAGATGGTATAGATCCATATCCAGGAGCTCGGCTAATAGCTATTTATATTGGAGAAATAAGAGAAAGTCACTCACCCTGTCCTGGGCTCGCCAGACGAACTCCTGATGGAGCGGATCTCCAGAGAGAGATCCTTCCCCACTGGCAGTCAGCTCTTAAATGGGTCTAGGAGAGGTGGAGCCAGGCTCCACCCCTTCCTGCAGCACAGCTGAATTGCCTTCACCTGTGCTCCCGTGGCTGACTCATTGCTCGCCTCAGGTGATCAATCAAAGGTTCAGGCCGTGATTCAGCAGCCCCATACATTCCACCCCTTCACGGCGTGAACCAATGATTAGGTTGACTAAAAGGGTGAGCTTTCCCTAATACAGAGATCCGATACACCGT
>NW_011258946.1:0-477 GCF_000146605.3 Meleagris gallopavo
TTTTCTTTTCCCTTTCTGATCACTGGAATACAGTCCTCCATTAAGTTTCTTAACTAGCTGTTTCGTAGTCTTCATAGTCTTTGTCTCAAATGTAGGAAACAAGTGGAAGTTCTCAGCGATGCTCCAAATCCAGAGAAGTCTAAGTCTGTTAAGCCCTTCCGACTCAGAATCCCACCAGGCATACAAAACTTCTGCATGTGTGTTAAGAGCTTTACTCATCAGCAAGCAAGCTTCCCTTTCCTATTTGCATACAGGTGCTTTAATACAATATTGACAGCTTTTCAGCCCAGAGGTCTGGCATAGGTTTCACGTCTTGTGAAAACAAGCATCTTGGTAATTCTATTAAGAGCACCACAGGAGAGATTTGGGAAGGGAGACACACGATCCTTGCCCAAAAGGAAGATGGCAGGAGTATCACTGCCCATCAGTCTGAACTATATCGGCATCCGTTGGTTCTGATGGCATGATACCCTTTCT
>NW_011258947.1:0-499 GCF_000146605.3 Meleagris gallopavo
CAGCTGTTTCGTAGTCTTCATAGTCTTTGTCTCAAATGTAGGAAACAAGTGGAAGTTCTCAGCGATGCTCCAAATCCAGAGAAGTCTAAGTCTGCTAAGCCCTTCCGACTCAGAATCCCACCAGGCATACAAAACTTCTGCATGTGTGTTAAGAGCTTTACTCATCAGCAAGCAAGCTTCCCTTTCCTATTTGCATACAGGTGCTTTAATACAATATTGACAGCTTTTCAGCCCAGAGGTCTGGCATAGGTTTCACGTCTTGTGAAAACAAGCATCTTGGTAATTCTATTAAGAGCACCACAGGAGAGATTTGGGAAGGGAGACACACGATCCTTGCCCAAAAGGAGATGGCAGGAGTATCACTGCCCATCAGTCTGAACTATATCGGCATCCGTTGGTTCTGATGGCATGACACCCTTTCTCCAACAAAAAAAGCAAAACAAAATCAGCTTGGACTCTCCTTACCATCATCCTCTTCAGGTACATATCCAGGCTTATT
>NW_011258948.1:0-550 GCF_000146605.3 Meleagris gallopavo
TATATTCATGGGGTGACTGGAGGTTCCCAAGAGCTGACTATGTTGGAGGCCGAAATCAGCCTCACTGGTAAAGACTGGCAAAAACACCCTATTGTGACTGGCCCAGGGGCTCCATGCATACTTGGTATTGATTACCTCAGAAGGGGATATTTTAAGGATCCCAAAGGGTATCGATGGGCCTTTGGAATAGCTGCTGTAGACACAGAAGGTGTTAAGCAGTTGTCTATTTTGCCTGGCCTGTCAGAAGATCCATCTGCCGTGGGGTTGCTACGAGTGAAAGAGCAACAAGTACCGATTGCTACAAAAACGGTGCACAGACGGCAGTACCGCACCAACAGGGATTCCTTGCTCCCCATTCAGAAGCTGATTCACCAACTAGAGAATCAGGGAGTGATTAGCAAGACTCACTCACCTTTTTAACAGCCCCCATATGGCCAGTGCGTAAAGCCAGTGGAGAATGGAGGCTGACGGTGGACTACCGTGGCCTGAATGAAGTCACACCCCCATTGAGTGCTGCTGTGCCAGATATGTTAGAACTCCAATATGAATT
>NW_011258949.1:0-502 GCF_000146605.3 Meleagris gallopavo
TGGCAAAAACACCCTATTGTGACTGGCCCAGGGGCTCCATGCATACTTGGTATTGATTACCTCAGAAGGGGATATTTTAAGGATCCCAAAGGGTATCGATGGGCCTTTGGAATAGCTGCTGTAGACACAGAAGGTGTTAAGCAGTTGTCTATTTTGCCTGGCCTGTCAGAAGATCCATCTGCCGTGGGGTTGCTACGAGTGAAAGAGCAACAAGTACCGATTGCTACAAAAACGGTGCACAGACGGCAGTACCGCACCAACAGGGATTCCTTGCTCCCCATTCAGAAGCTGATTCACCAACTAGAGAATCAGGGAGTGATTAGCAAGACTCACTCACCTTTTAACAGCCCCATATGGCCAGTGCGTAAAGCCAGTGGAGAATGGAGGCTGACGGTGGACTACCGTGGCCTGAATGAAGTCACACCCCACTTGTAGTGCTGCTGTGCCAGATATGTTAGAACTCCAATATGAATTGGAGTCAAAGGCAGCCAAATGGTACGCC
>NW_011258950.1:0-628 GCF_000146605.3 Meleagris gallopavo
GCCACCACCACACACTGCAGCCTTGGGAAGTCAGCTGCAACTGCAACCTTTGTCAGAATTAGGGCAGGCACCGTAAATTAAGTGTGACTTCTGAACTGAAGTAATTGCCACAATCAGAAATAAATAGTGAAATCCCTTCCTTAACTGTAGGTGGTTACCTCTGAAGTGGACTTGGAATTGAAGAAAAACGAGGAACACTTGGCAACTCAGGCAGACTGAACGGTGCAGGGAAGATTGTTGCATTTCTTCTTCTCCTGGCCCAGAAATTAATTTTCCTACCTTAAAAATGAAAAGGGAAAACGAGCCTGACTTAAAGTAGACACAACACAGTCTCACATCACAGAAGCTGGAGAGCTCTTGTGGCACAAAGCTCATGGCTGTAGAAATTAAGGTTGCCTCTAAGCTTTAAAACCAGATGAAAGACAAGGTTATATGCAAAACATCAGCACTTCCTGCAGAGCACATCGCACAGCTGTAGGCACCACCTGAGAGGCAACAGATCAGAAAGGACAGCCTTACTATGTGAACACAGGGACAAGCTGCTCTCTTCTTCTGGGCCTTTGTTTGCAGTGAGGATTTCCCTCAAGAGCGCTGCTCAAGCTGCAGCAGTTGGTCACTTCCACCTGCT
>NW_011258951.1:0-520 GCF_000146605.3 Meleagris gallopavo
CGGCACGCTGATGTGTGGAATCAGACTCTGTGACCACAAAGCAGTTATAAAAAGGCAGGGTGTGTTTAATCAGGGCTGCGACTCCGGGTGCAAGGGGGAGAGCTGCTCCTAACTCGCACAGCGTCAGGAAGAAGTGCTGCAGCGAGAGGCCGAACTGATACGTGATCAGTAGTTTCCAGGAGTTGGGATCCACGTTCCTTACGTTCCGAGAACCCAGCAGCACGCGGCCCCCCCTGCGCGTGCGCAGTGAGCGGTGAGCGGTGAGGGGTCTCCTCCTGGTGGCCGTGGGATGCAGAATCCTCATCTTCCCCGCGGAGGCTCGCAGTCTTTCTCCCTGTTCACTTCTGACCCTGCGGGAGGGGCAGCCCCCCCAGCCCCGTTTCAGCTCGCCCTGCGGACATCGAATCGCCTCGCTGCCAAGGCGTCCTCGGGCTGTTCTCCAACCCTTCTGTTTGCGGCCTTCAGCCCCTCCTTATCCCACACCCGGAGTCTGCCATCCCTTATTTTTCTGTCATTCTTG
>NW_011258952.1:0-417 GCF_000146605.3 Meleagris gallopavo
CAGGTAATGAACATCATGCACCCCATGCTGGTGCGCTGCTTGTATGCAGGTAGGTTTGCGATGTGATCCGACTCCCCCATGCTGACCATCCACAGCTAGATCAAGTTGCTCAGAGTCTGAGCCAGGCTCACCTTGAAAGGCAACCTGTGCCACTGCCTCAGCACCCTCACTGTACAAGACATTTTCCTTAGATTTCACCTCCATTTTCCCTTGTTCTTTCCTGTAGGTATTGAAAGGCTGTTACCAGGTTCCCTTGGAGCCTTCACTTCTCCAGGAGGCTGAACAGCCCAGCTCTCCTTGCTTACAGGAGAGGGGTTTCCCATCCTTGGGTTCGTGTTTGTGGCTGTACTCTGGATGCACTCGCACAGCTCCATGTCTCCCTGCACTGAGGACTCCACATCTGGACGCAGCACTGCA
>NW_011258953.1:0-416 GCF_000146605.3 Meleagris gallopavo
GGGGCAGCAGCCACAGCCTGTGTCCCACGTGCACAGTGACCCTGGGCCTCAACAAATAATTTAAAAGTCAGATGGACTCTGTTATAGAAGCTAGTTACGTGAAAGCAAATCTGGCTGCAGGAAAATCAAAACCATTTCCCGAGGTGACTTTGTTAAGCACAGTATGGCAAACACAACAGGCATGATGTGTCCTGATTTAAAAAACAATCTGCAGAGATGCTACTCTGGACCAGAAGTCATGCAGCAGCTCATGGAATCTTTGTGAATCCATAATTGTGATCGCTTATTGATTGAGTGCAACCACAAAAGACTTGGAGCGCCGAGCTGGGGGCACTCGGAACGCTGCCCTGTGGCGCCGCGCACTGCAGCTGCTGCCTCCTCTTCCTCTCAGTCACAGAGTCACAGAATCACAGAAT
>NW_011258954.1:0-380 GCF_000146605.3 Meleagris gallopavo
GCGCAGCCCTTCAGGCGTGTCAGCCAATCCTCCCAACTTCGTATCATCAGCAAACTTGCTGAGGGTGGCCACTATCCCCCTCATCAAGGTCATTGATGAAGACGTTGAACAAGACCGGACCCAGCACAGACCCCCTGGGGGGACACCACTGGTCACAGATCTCCAGCCAGACTCTGCACCACCAACGACGACCCTCTGCGCTCTGCCACTCAGCCAGTTCTCAACCCACCCATGTCCACTCGTCTATCCCACACTTCCTCAGCTGTGTTATAAGGATGTCGTGGGAGACAGTATCAAAGGCCTTCTAAATCAAGGTAGACCGCATCTACCGCTCGTGCACAGTGCGCAGTGAGCGGTGAGGGTCTCCTCCTCGGTGGCCG
>NW_011258955.1:0-496 GCF_000146605.3 Meleagris gallopavo
TTGCATCGCTTCCTTTGTGCACAGCCCCCATTGCTCTGCCCCTTGTTGCACCCCTCTTTTGCAGCACCGTTTAGAATCCCCCCTACTAAAAGTGCAGTTAGCTCAGAAATCCAGGTTGTTTTGAATTAGCGTTTTTAATTGAAACACAAGCTTGCAGCCAGTGCTGTGAATCTATCACTGGGCTGTGAGACACTCCTGGCGTGAATTCTCTCTCTGTACCACTGGTTTTGTAGCAGTCATTGTTCCCTTTGCCTCGATATCCCTCTGGGTTCTCTGTAGGTGTCCCTTTCTGGAATCGTACTTCTCATTGGGAAACACAGCCTTTCCTCTTTGCTTTTGTGTACAGAGCACCTGTATTTATCCTCCTTTACGTGAACTTTATGACAACCTTTGGGCTGTAATACCCCTGACAACGAAAACACAACTTGCACTTCAAAGTGGCGCTGCTGTGTTTGTACCAATTTCCAGATCAGTGCTCCTGTGGTCTCTTAGGTAG
>NW_011258956.1:0-477 GCF_000146605.3 Meleagris gallopavo
CCCCTTTTTTTTTCTTTTTCCCGGGGCCTGTGCCCCCGTGTCACGGGCTTATATCTAGGGATAACCCCATGACAACTATTGGTGAGGAATGCGGGCAACTATGCATCTTTACTTCATCTTAAGAGCATTATATAGAGGACTGAGGACCATTATGTTCCTTGGAGTATATTGGTTCCTTTTTAAGCTCCTCATGTTCAGTGTCGCAGTGCTGGACCTCGTTGGCATAAAGCATCAGCATGCAGGGTTGGAGGCACTTTCTGAGACAAGACCGAGCCTAAACCTGCTGTTCCCTTCAGGACATGTTTCTTCAAAAGATATCCAACTTGAAGAAATCTGCCCACAGACCAATGACAGACACTGACGAGCTCCCGCCTGGTCCCTGGGGATTACATTGTGGGTAAGAAGCCAGCCCATGCAGCCTCACAGACCAGCTGGCCCTGCTCCTTCATGCCATAATCTCCAGTCTGGCCAACGCAG
>NW_011258957.1:0-438 GCF_000146605.3 Meleagris gallopavo
ACAAAAGTGGCACGTATGCTGGCCTGTATCGGCAGCAGCCTGAAAAGGTCCAGAAACAAGGAGGAGGACGACAATGAGGAAGAGGACAGTGACTCAGACGAGACATGGGACCTGGGCAGAGTTTGGGCCTACAGCACCGAGTGGCCAGCACCGTACATGGCTGACAAGTGCCAGCTGGTAGGAGGAGCTGGTGGATGACCTTCTGCGCACCTGCCGAGGACAAACCTGCCACAGCTTCACGCCCCAGCTGCAGCCGGCCATCGGGGTCTGCGTCTATGAAGAATGGAGCACCCACGATGGCAATGTCATCTACCAGCTGCTCGTGCCTGTGAGGCCTCCTCCCCGGGGCACACCTTCCATGTGGAGCTGGACGACGCGGAGGAGACAGCCACGAGCAGGTCCTGTCTGCGCGTGCAGCTGGAGTGCACCTGCACGAGG
>NW_011258958.1:0-487 GCF_000146605.3 Meleagris gallopavo
TGTGGAGTCTTCAGTGCAGGGAGACATGGAGCTGTGCGAGTGCATCCAGAGTACAGCCACAAACACGAACCCAAGGATGGAACCCCTCTCCTGTAAGCAAGGAGAGCTGGGCTGTTCAGCCTGGAGAAGTGAAGGCTCCAAGGGAACCTGGTAACAGCCTTTCAATACCTAAAGGAAAGAACAAGGGAAAATGGAGGTGAAATCTAAGGAAAATGTCTTGTACAGTGAGGGTGCTGAGGCAGTGGCACAGGTTGCCAGAGACATGGTGGATGTGCTGGCCCTTTCAAGGTGAGCCTGGCTCAGACTCTGAGCAACTTGATCTAGCTGTGGATGGTCAGCATGGGGGAGTCGGATCACATCGCAAACCTACCTGCATACAAGCAGCGCACCAAACATGGGGTGCATGATGTTCATTACCTGCTGGACACATCTCACACCACTGACTGGAGGAGCCCAGGCAATCCTTCAACTCCATCAGGCTGCAAAA
>NW_011258959.1:0-430 GCF_000146605.3 Meleagris gallopavo
AAGCAGGAGGGGGCAACGGCTGTTTAGGACGGTGGATAGCGATAGGACAAGGGGAAATGGTTTTGAAGTGAGACAGGGGAGGTTTAGGTTGGTTATTAGGAGGCAGCTTTTCACGCCCAGGGTGGTGACGCACTGGAATGTGTGCTTGAGAGTCACTTCCAGGATGATCTGCTCCATGATCCGTGACCAGCACAGAGGTGAGACTGACATGCTGGTAGTTCCCCGCGTCACACTTTCTATCCTTCCTAAGAGGTGTGCTGTCACCTTTTTCTTCCTCACCAGGGACGTTGACCTCGACTGCCTCGACTTCTGAAATACCGTGGAGAGTGGCTCGGTGACTGCAGCGGTGAATTCCCTCGGAACTCTGGGACTCATCTCGTCAGGACCCAAGGACTCCTGGATGTTGGTCCGTCAGGTGGTCCAGAACCTG
>NW_011258960.1:0-492 GCF_000146605.3 Meleagris gallopavo
TCGCAGGGCTGCACCCCGCCCCCAGGTGTTGCCACAAAAACAGGAGGGCAAGGGAATGCCCAGGCAAAGGCAAGGGCCAAGAGAACATGGAAGGAAATGCCAAGGATGACGGCCCAGACAATACGGCAGGGAACGCCAAAACTGAATGCCGACATGAATGTGGCAACACAAAGCCAAGGGGAATGGCCAAGAGAATGGGGCAAGGAACACAAAAATAGGAGGACAAGAGAATGTAATAGTGAAAACAGTGCAAGACCAGAGACAAGCAAGACACAGAACAAAGAGGATAGGCAGCCTTCTGGGCACCATGAAGCGCAATTCAGAGCTCTGGGGGAACCCTATTGTGCCGGGCTCTGGAATGGGTAAACGCTGGCGGGTGTGCATCGCCCTTACCTGCTGGGCAGACAATGACCAGTCAGCAAAGTGAGGTTCCGGGCATGCCGGGAAATGGCTACATTCCACTTCCTTGCTGTTTCCACCGAGACCAACACA
>NW_011258961.1:0-526 GCF_000146605.3 Meleagris gallopavo
CAGGGCTGCACCCCGCCCCAGGTGCGGGTTCCACAAAAACAGGAGGGCAAGGGAATGCCCAGGCAAAGGCAAGGGCCAAGAGAACATGGAAGGAAATGCCAAGGATGACGGCCCAGACAATACGGCAGGGAACGCCAAAACTGAATGCCGACATGAATGTGGCAACACAAAGCCAAGGGGTCATTAGGCCAAGAGAATGGGGCAAGGAACACAAAAATAGGAGGACAAGAGAATGTAATAGTGAAAAACAGTGCAAGACCAGAGACAAGCAAGACACAGAACAAAGAGGATAGGCAGCCTTCTGGGCACCATGAAGCGCAATTCAGAGCTCTGGGGGAACCCTATTGTGCCGGGCTCTGGAATGGGTAAACGCTGGCGGGTGTGCATCGCCCTTACCTGCTGGGCAGACAATGACCAGTCAGCAAAGTGAGGTTCCGGGCATGCCGGGAAATGCAGATTCCAGTTCCTGCTGTTTCCACAGAGACCAACACATCTCTCCGTGCAGTTGTTACGGCACTTGGGAGCC
>NW_011258962.1:0-495 GCF_000146605.3 Meleagris gallopavo
TTTCCCCCAAGTCTTCGTGCTCTTGGATAATAAGGCTCTGCAGCAAAAGCAGCGGGGCACTCCTGATAGCTGGGGCTCAGGAAAGGGCCAGAAGAAGAGGGGTGGCCAGCAGGGACAGGGAGGTGATGGTCCCCCTCTCCTCTGCTCTTGTGAGGCCCCATCTGCAGTGCCGTGTCCAGGTCTGGAGCCCCAGTACAAGAAAGGCAGAGAGCTGTTGGAGAGGGTGCAGAGGAGAGCCACAGAGATGATCAGGGGGCTGGAGCGGCTCCCCTACGAGGACAGGCTGAGGGAGCCGGGCTTGTTCAGCCTGGAGAAAGAAGGCTGCGGGGTGAGCTCATTGCAGCCTTCAGTACCTAAAGGGAGCCTACAAACAGGAGGGGAATCAACTCTTTGAAAGGGTAGGTAACAGCAGGACAAGGGGAAATGGTATGAAGTTGAGGGAGGGAAGATGTCAGGATGTCAGTTGGATGTCAGGGGAAGTTCTTTACAGCGGGA
>NW_011258963.1:0-528 GCF_000146605.3 Meleagris gallopavo
TTTTAAACTCTCCATCCAGCTCACAAACTCTCCAGCATTTCCCCTTTCATTACCGCAAGGGGGAAGTCAGCTCTCCTGCCCTTCCCCTCACAGCTGTTCCCACACACAGCCCTCCCACACACAAACTTCCTCATTCCCCCATTTCCTGGCAAAACCCCACAACCCCTCTGTCCTTTTCTGAACCAAAATGCATTTTCCCCCATCGCCAAAAATGAACAAACCCAACCCAAACTCTGCTCTTTAAACCCACAGACTGGTGTGAGCGTCAGGCAAGCTGTGTCCTGACACAGAAAGAACCTTGGTGGTAATTAAAAACAAACAGCAAACATGATTGGGATGACCTCACAGCTGTGTCTCTGTCCTTCAGCCCTGATGTCAGTGCTGGGTGCTGTGAAATTATCAAGGATTTGCAGCATCACTGTCACCATAATCCTGTGCCCAAGGGCTGGTTCAGAATCAGAATTCTCCTCCAGGAAAGTGGGATAAAACCCTCCAGAAATGGGAATTCTGCCCTGAACCACGGTGGCC
>NW_011258964.1:0-589 GCF_000146605.3 Meleagris gallopavo
GAAGTCAGCTCTCCTGCCCTTCCCCTCACAGCTGTTCCCACACACAGCCCTCCCACACACAAACTTCCTCATTCCCCCATTTCCTGGCAAACCCCACAACCCCTCTGTCCTTTTCTGAACCAAAATGCATTTTCCCCCATCGCCAAAAATGAACAAACCCAACCCAAACTCTGCTCTTTAAACCCACAGACTGGTGTGAGCGTCAGGCAAGCTGTGTCCTGACACAGAAAGAACCTTGGTGGTAATTAAAAACAAAACAGCAAACATGATTGGGATGACCTCACAGCTGTGTCTCTGTCCTTCAGCCCTGATGTCAGTGCTGGGTGCTGTGAAATTATCAAGGATTTGCAGCATCACTGTCACCATAATCCTGTGCCCAAGGGCTGGTTCAGAATCAGAATTCTCCTCCAGGAAAGTGGGATAAAACCCTCCAGAAATGGGAATTCTGCCCCTGAACCACGGTGGGCCGGGTGCTGGTTTGGGATGTGGAGCTGGAGATGCGCACACAGGAAGGGAACGTGTGAGTGCTGTAGGGACAGATGTGGTGCTGACGTGGGGCACATGGTAAGGACACACGGACACAGTGAGG
>NW_011258965.1:0-461 GCF_000146605.3 Meleagris gallopavo
GTATTGAAAGGCTGTTACCAGGTTCCCTTGGAGCCTTCACTTCTCCAGGAGGCTGAACAGCCCAGCTCTCCTTGCTTACAGGAGAGGGGTTCCATCCTTGGGTTCGCGTTTGTGGCTGTACTCTGGATGCACTCGCACAGCTCCATGTCTCCCTGCACTGAGGACTCCACATCTGGACGCAGCACTGCAGGTGAGGCCTGACCAGCGCAGAGCAGAGGGATGGGGATCTCCTCCCTTGGCCCGCTGACTGCGCATCTTTGGATGCAGCCCAGGATACGGTTGGCTTTCTGGGCTGGAAGGGCCCATTGCTGGCTTGTGTCCAGCTCCCACCCACCAGTACTCCCAGGCCCTTTATGGAGCAGGACTACGCTCAGTCCTTTCATCCCCTAGCATGTTTGGTGTGGCTGTTCCTCATCCCAGCTACTGACCCTGCACTTGGATTTGTGCCCACTGCTCAGCCT
>NW_011258967.1:0-521 GCF_000146605.3 Meleagris gallopavo
TACTCCAAAGGAAGCACTCCCCAGGTTCAGATGCTGCCCCTACTCTTCCCAGCCCTTAAATGGGATCAGGGAGGGGTGGAGCCTGGCTCTGCCCCACTCCACAGCCAAACTGCCCCCAGCTGTGCTCGCAGGGCTGCACCCCGCCCCAGGAGCAGGTTCCACAAAAACAGGAGGGCAAGGGAATGCCCAGGCAAAGGCAAGGGCCAAGAGAACATGGAAGGAAATGCCAAGGATGACGGCCCAGACAATACGGCAGGGAACGCCAAAACTGAATGCCGACATGAATGTGGCAACACAAAGGCCAAGGGGTCATTAGGCCAAGAGAATGGGGCAAGGAACACACAAAGTAGGAGGACAAGAGAATGTAATAGTGAAAACAGTGCAAGACCAGAGACAAGCAAGACACAGAACTAAGAGGATAGGCAGCCTTCTGGGCACCATGAAGCGCAATTCAGAGCTCTGGGGGAACCCTATTGTGCCGGGCTCTGGAATGGGTAAACGCTGGCGGGTGTGCATCGCCC
>NW_011258968.1:0-466 GCF_000146605.3 Meleagris gallopavo
TGGAGGTCCCTTCCAACCCGGGCCATTCTGTGATTCTGTGCCTCCACGGTGACAGTGACAGTGAGAACTTTGGGGACAGGCGGTTGTCCCGGTGGTGGCACTGCCGGCGGTTGTCCCGGCGTCACCCGGTGGCCCTGGGGGGAGTTGTTTCCGTAGGGCTCTGGATGGGAATTTGATGAGAACCATCCATTTCTGAAAGGAAATGGGGGAAAGAAAGACAACAAAATTGACATAGTATTGATTTTTAGTGGAAACAGACATTTTGGGGGTGATCCCAGGGGGACAAAGCAGAGCGAGAACGTGTCACTATGTGAGGTTGTCCTCAAAATCCCCATTGGAGACCTCTGGAGGACTCCCGGAACCCCTGGGGACCCTCTGATCTCAAAGAGACCCCTCTGGGACATCTCCAGACCCCTTCTGGATGACTCCAGGCCCCCCTGGGACCCACAAGACCAACTCCAGAACA
>NW_011258969.1:0-671 GCF_000146605.3 Meleagris gallopavo
CGTGCTAAAGAGGCCCCACCATATAATGAACTACCCGAAAATGAGAAGACATATGCCCTATTCACAGATGGATCGTGTTGTATTGTGGGGAAACACCGCAGATGGAAAGCCGCTGTGTCGGAGCCCCACACGACAAGTTGCAGAGGCCACTGAAGGAAAAGGAGAATCGAGCCAATTTGCAGAGGTAAAGGCTGTCCAACTGGCCTTGGATGTTGCTGAACGGGAGAGGTGGCCCAATGCTTTATGTTTACACTGACTCGTGGATGGTGGCAAATGCTCTATGGGGGTGGTTACAGCAGTGGGAGCAAAACAACTGGCAAAGAAAGGGTAAACCTATTTGGGCTGCTGACCTGTGGAAAGATATTGCTGCCCGAATAAAGAATATGGTTATAAAGGTGCGTCACGTAGATGCCCATGTGCCCAAGAATAGGGCTACTGAAGAGCAGCAAAATAACCATCAGGTAGACAGAGCTGCCAGAATTGAGGTGGCCCAAATAGATCTGGACTGGCAGAACAAGGGTGAATTATTTCTAGCCCGATGGGCCCATGAGACCTCAGGCCATCAAGGGAGAGATGCGACATATAAGTGGGCTAGAGACCGAGGGGTGGATTTAACTATGGATGCTATTGCGCAGATAATTCATGACTGTGACACGTGTGCCACAATTAAG
>NW_011258970.1:0-483 GCF_000146605.3 Meleagris gallopavo
TCATTTTGCACTGTTTCCCTGAGACTCTCCTTTTCAATTTCACAAACTCTCTCCCTCTCCAGGATAGTATTGAATAAGGCCCGGTAAGCATTAGCCAGGCCCCAAATAATTTGGGCCTCCTCAGATCTTCCCGAGCCGCGACATTCCTGTCTCAAATATCTGTTTAAATTTTCAGGGTCTTTCAGGTGTTCTGGAGTAAAGTTCCATGACACCGAAGATTTCCATCTCTCTAAAGTCTCACCCAGGCCTCTCCACATTCCCTGCCACTCAGTATTTACTGGTTTTGGGGCAGACTTCCTCAAAATATAATAAATACTAATAATAAGTGAAATGGTGAGCAGTACATTCACGGAGATTAATAACGTGATCAGGTGAGCATTGAAAAATCCGCATAAAGAATTCAAAGGAGAGGCTGGAAACCTGCTTAAGAATCCCCAACCCTGTAAAATTAGCAGCTCCCTCTGGAATGGTATGCCACATAAT
>NW_011258971.1:0-496 GCF_000146605.3 Meleagris gallopavo
TTTGGTTTGCCAGGGGCAGCAGCTGGTTGTCGGGGGTGCTTCTGTTTGCTTCAGGGCTGACAGTAGTTGCCAGGGGTACTTCTGTTTTGTTCACTGGGGCCACAGCATGGCCACAGTAGATGCCCTTCCCATTGGGAAATCAGCAGCTGATGACGCCACGGTCTCATGCTGGGCTGCTAGGTGTGCACATCGACTGCATGGTGGTCTTCTGCCCCGAGACGACCTCCGTAAGTCAGCTTGAATGCCCACGGGAAGCAACAGCCAAAAAGGCTTTCTCCTGGTTGCCCACCCACGTGTGATTCTCCTTCTGCTGTGCTCACGGTAACCATTAACCTCAGCAGCTTGTTCAGCAGCTTTGTCTCGGATGGGTGCCGCTGAACGAGCTTTGGGCCAAAAAGGGATCCGGCTTCTGACAAGGGTCCTTTGCTCAAATTGTGGTGCTGAGACCTTGCTCAGGTACCGAGAGCGAGAGGGGACAGACAGTGATGGGCAGTGG
>NW_011258972.1:0-496 GCF_000146605.3 Meleagris gallopavo
CCCCCACGGAAGGCGGCCCCAGAACGTCAAGGTTTTGGTAAGCATAGTGTATAATCCCAACTTCTGAATGTGGGCACATCACATTCTGGCTCAAATCATGTCTGAGTACCACATTCGTTGTGCGTGAAGGTCACGACATGAGTCAAAATGCCACGTCAGGATGCACTGAACGAGGTGACCTGGGAGTTGATGCCTGTCTACATTTCACCTATTCAAAGTGTCCTTACCAAGATGAAATCCAGCATTGATAACGAAGCCCGGGTTTTTATATGGAACTCTACCTGCACTAAGATCACCTGTTAGTGTTATAGATGTACATAAAATATCCTAAGGACATTTCTGAAATTATACTAACAGTTCATTTGGAACTGTGTTCCGAGGAGAGAAATACATCCTGATTTTAGGAACTCAGGGTTAATTGCATATTCTAGTAAGTGCCTCATGTGTCATACATGTAAAAAGAGAAGTGCAGTGACCTCTGTCCTCAAAGTTCCCC
>NW_011258973.1:0-470 GCF_000146605.3 Meleagris gallopavo
TCATGTCTGAGTACCACATTCGTTGTGCGTGAAGGTCACGACATGAGTCAAAATGCCACGTCAGGATGCACTGAACGAGGTGACCTGGAGTTGATGCCTGTCTACATTTCACCTATTCAAAGTGTCCTTACCAAGATGAAATCCAGCATTGATAACGAAGCCCGGGTTTTTATATGGAACTCTACCTGCACTAAGATCACCTGTTAGTGTTATAGATGTACATAAAATATCCTAAGGACATTTCTGAAATTATACTAACAGTTCATTTGGAACTGTGTTCCGAGGAGAGAAATACATCCTGATTTTTAGGAACTCAGGGTTAATTGCATATTCTAGTAAGTGCCTCATGTGTCATACATGTAAAAGAGAAGTGCAGTGACCTCTGTCCTCAAAGTTCCCCCTCCACTGTGAGACGTGGAGCCCCACAGCTGCTCCTCTGCCCTTCATTATTTGCAGGGGACTGTGGGGGG
>NW_011258974.1:0-529 GCF_000146605.3 Meleagris gallopavo
CCCTTCTCCAATACAATGACATTACCTCCAGTAATGCTACCTTGGGCCCAAACATTGGACAGCTTCTCCACAAATACTACTTTTCCATCCAAAAGAGGACATCTTCTCCCCAAAGAATGCTATTTTCTCCCGGAAACAAAGCAGCTTTCTCACACATGGGTGGCATTTTCCAACCAACTATGCTACTCTCTCCCAGAAAGAGCACTTTTCTGACAAGTACCTTCCCTTTTCTCTCAAAAATACTGCTAGACACTCCTCAAGAGGACATTTTCTCCCATCTACATCCCGTTTTCTCCCCAAAGGACCCCTTTTCACACCAAAAATACCACACTTGCCCTCCAAGAGAAGTCAGTCTTTCCCACAATTGTCCACTTTTCTCCCACGTACCTGTCATTTTTCTCCCAGAAATACCACATTTCACTTGGAAATTGGGCCTGTGCTTACAAAAAGATGATATTTTCTCCCAGGCATACCTGTTTTCTTCAAACTACCGCACGTTTTCTCCCAAAAAGACTAGATGACAAGACCA
>NW_011258975.1:0-634 GCF_000146605.3 Meleagris gallopavo
TTATGACTGCTAGAAAATGGAGGTGATGATCTGGGAGAGGTTGGTGTCCACCCAGTAGAAGATGTTGTTGTCATCGCAGGTGTCTTCAGCGCCACCTTTGGTCACCATTTGACACACAGGCTGCCAGATGGACGGAAGCGCTTTGTGGAAATCACTCTGTTCCCGTGGAAGCTGAGGCCGTTTGTCCCGTTCCCTGGAAATGACACGGCATGAGCGCGGAGAAAGGGATGCGGGCTCGTTTTGCAGAGCATCACCCTGCAGGGCTCTGATTCTTGCACCGCTTTTCCAGCCTCACAGGACAGCTCGGGGCAGCCCGTGGGGCTCACCGCCCCTGCGGCAGGCCCCATTTTGCATGGGAGTCTCGGCTGGGTGTCAGCCCTACGGCCAGACAAGTCGCTGGGGAGAGCTGATGGACCTCTGGAGGTCTGCTTTTCTGGGAAGCCCTCACAGACCAGACCTTTGCGGTTCCCTGCTCCCCACCCACAGTCCCTCCTGTGCAGTATGAATGCCGATCGCTAACCTGTGCCTAATGTCTTCACACTCCTCTCCAGAGCCGGTAGGCAATCCCTGGCAGCCGAAACAGATACCAGTCTCCCCACAAAATCTATGAGCAAGCAGATTATCAGGCTTTGCG
>NW_011258976.1:0-476 GCF_000146605.3 Meleagris gallopavo
AGCTTTTCACGCACAGGGTGGTGACGCACTGGAATGTGTGCTTGAGAGTCACTTCCAGGATGATCTGCTCCATGATCCGTGACCAGCACAGAGGTGAGACTGACATGCTGGTAGTTCCCCGCGTCACACTTTCTATCCTTCCTGAGAGGTGTGCTGTCACCTTTTTTCTCCTCACCAGGGACTTGACCTGACTGCCTCGACTTCTGAAATACCATGGAGAGTGGCTCGGTGACTGCAGCGGTGAATTCCCTCGGAACTCTGGGACTCATCTCGTCAGGACCCAAAGACTCCTGGCTGTTTGGGTCCTCAGGTGGTCCAGAACCTGATCTGCCATGGCAGTGTGGGATGGGAAGGGGTGTGTGGGACTGAGGAAGCAATGGCAGTCCCCACCTCACCAAAGCAAAGCAAAGATGAGGGCTGTGCATAATGAGCAGTTCTCAGACAAGATGGAAGCAAAAATGGTAGTTGGGTAGCTG
>NW_011258977.1:0-587 GCF_000146605.3 Meleagris gallopavo
GTGTGCTTGAGAGTCACTTCCAGGATGATCTACTCCATGATCCGTGACCAGCCCAGAGGTGAGACTGACATGCTGGTAGTTCCCCGCGTCACACTTTCTATCCTTCCTGAGAGGTGTGCTGTCACCTTTTTTCTCCTCAGCAGGGACTTGACCTGACTGCCTCGACTTCTGAAATACCATGGAGAGTGGCTCGGTGACTGCAGCGGTGAATTCCCTCGGAACTCTGGGACTCATCTCGTCAGGACCCAAAGACTCCTGGCTGTTTGGGTCCTCAGGTGGTCCAGAACCTGATCTGCCATGGCAGTGTGGGATGGGAAGGGGTGTGTGGGACTGAGGAAGCAATGGCAGTCCCCACCTCACCAAAGCAAAGCAAAGATGAGGGCTGTGCATAATGAGCAGTTCTCAGACAAGATGGAAGCAAAAATGGTAGTTGGGTAGCTGAGCCTTCTCTGGTGGTAAGCAACATGGTGCACAGAGTGCAGCCATGTGCTCCGAGCAAGGAGCACGAGGTTTGTGCAAGAGGCACGGATGCAGGCAGTGCCTTCATGACTGTATTGTGTCCAACGAGGTGGCAGCAGAGCTGCGGT
>NW_011258978.1:0-588 GCF_000146605.3 Meleagris gallopavo
TGTGTCCAGCTCCCACCCACCAGTACTCCCAGGCCTTATGGAGCAGGACTACGCTCAGTCCTTTCATCCCCTAACATGTTTTGGTGGTGGGTGTTCCCTCATCCCAGCTACTGACCCTGCACTTGGATTTGTGCCCACTGCTCAGCCTGTTGAGGTCTCTGTGGATGGCATCCCGTCCCTCTGCTGTGTCACTGCAGCCCACAGCTTGGTGTCCTTAGGGTGCACTCAACCCCACTGTTGATGTCCCTGATGAAGGGGAAACCCAGATGCTTGTACCAACTGGGCGTAGAAGCCCTTGGGAGCAGCCCTGCGGAGGACTCGGGGATCCTGGTGGACAAAGAGCTGGACATAAGCCAGTAGTGTGCACTTGCAGCCCAGAAGGCCAACTGTATCCTGGGCTGCATTCAAAGAGGAGCGACCAGCAGGGAGAGGGAGGTGATTGTCCCCCTCGACCTCGGCTCTGGTGCGGCCCCATGTGCAGCACTGCGTCCAGGCCTGGGGCTCCAGCACGGGAATGATGTGGAGCTTTTGGAGCAGGTCCAGAGAAGGGCCACGAAGATGATCAGAGGGCTGGAGCACCTCTCTTAG
>NW_011258979.1:0-543 GCF_000146605.3 Meleagris gallopavo
AGAAGCACCCTGTAGGCATGGCTTCGGATCCTTTTTGTTAGTGCCTGAAGCAGAGTCTAATTTGTTGGGAAGGGATCTGACTATTGAATTAGGAGTTAATTTGGAAGTCAGAAACAAGGAGCTGATGTAAAATGATGTGCCCTGACAGTAAAGGATGAAGAACAGATAAATCCTGAGGTGTGGTATACCTGGGATTCAGTGGGGAAATTGGATATTGCCCCTTTTGAAGTAAGCATTAAGAACCCAGAGATCCCTGGAAGGATAAAACAGTACCCTATGTCACAGGAAGGCCGACAGGGACTCCAACCAGAGATTGAGAGATTAATAGCAAGAGGCTCATTAGAACCCTGCATGTCACCATTCAACACCCCCGTGCTACCTGTGAAGAAACCTGATGGCTCATCTAGGCTAGTGCATGACTTCAGGGAAATAAACAAGCGAATGATCACCCGGTTCCAGTAGTCGCCAACCCTTGGACTCTATTAAGCCAGTTAACACCAGCACTGAAGTGGTATACAGCCATAGACTTAAAAGACACATTCT
>NW_011258980.1:0-466 GCF_000146605.3 Meleagris gallopavo
CAGCCCCATATGGCCAGTGGCGTAAAGCCAGTGGAGAATGGAGGCTGACGGTGGACTACCGTGGCCTGAATGAAGTCACACCCCCATTTGAGTGCTGCTGTGCCAGATATGTTAGAACTCCAATATGAATTGGAGTCAAAGGCAGCCAAATGGTACGCCACCATTGATATTGCTAACGCCTTTTTCTCCATTCCTTTGACCAAAGAATCTAGGCCACAGTTTTGCTTTTCACCTGGAGGGGCATTCAGTATACCTGGAATCGTTTGCCCCAGGGGTGGAAACATAGCCCAACCATTTGCCATGGGTTGATCCAAGCTGCACTGGAACAGGGAGGTGCTCCTGAGCACTTACAGTATATTGATGACATCATCGTGTGGGGCAACACAGCAAAGGAAGTTTTTGAGAAAGGAGAGCAAATAATCCAGATCCTTCTGCATGCTGGTTTCGCTATTAAGCGAAGCAAAGT
>NW_011258981.1:0-490 GCF_000146605.3 Meleagris gallopavo
ATGTACCACGTTCTGAGGCACAGAATATATATCATACTACTTCAAAATGCTTTTTTTATTATTATTATTATTTTTTTTAATATAATGATACTAGGGATAATAATGTGGAACTAGAGCAATACGAAAAAATTCCTTTTAGTTCAACCATAAATCTGTCTCATGGTCTCCAGAAGAGCTGTAAGAATATGCAGAGTGGACATGGATGGCAGCTAGCATAACAGTGAGCCATGAAAAATGAGGGTGTGAGCCACGCTGTGTCATTGCATCTGTGGGCAGGGATTTCTCCTTGGACTGAGCAGAGTACAGACGCAGCCTGAGAAAAGTACTTAGGATCAATTCAGGAAAAGCAAATGATTTGAGTAATTAATTGTAGAAACGTGTATTCTAAAGGGACTTAGAAGGAGAGAGTATTTCCCAACGCTATGGGTTGTAACTGTCTATTACCTGTTTTGTTAGACAGGTCTACTTTCTCTGTTCTTAGACTGACCTG
>NW_011258982.1:0-477 GCF_000146605.3 Meleagris gallopavo
GGAGCAGGTCGGCATCGCTGAGGAGCAGCCGAGCCTCTTGGAGGAGGACTTAGAATCAGGCAGCCGGTCCCAGGCAGCGGGCAGCACACACAGCTGTGATGCAGTCACACTTCTGTGTGTGAATTCTGTGCTTGATTAAATCCAAACAAATCTCTATGCCACGATGAGCAAAGCTTGCTATCAACCAAACGAGGTCAAAATATTCTTTCTCACCCTTCGCTTCCCTTTCCTGCGCTTGAAGCAGCAACCCGCTGATCATTGGGGGCTCAGTTTGCCATCAGAGATTGTCAGTGGTCATCTGAAGGCTTTGTTGGCTGTCAGAGGGCTCCACTGATCACCAGAGATCTTCACTGACGGTCAGAGGGCTTCTTGAATCAACAGAGGGTGTCATGGGTCATCAGAGAGGAGATTTGAGGTGCCTAAGGGAGGGGATTTGGGGACTCCATGTTGGGTGGTGATGGAGGGGAACGGGGACTG
>NW_011258983.1:0-652 GCF_000146605.3 Meleagris gallopavo
TATTTATTCCTGTTTTTTCCAAAATACTTATTTGTCATTTATATTGTCCATTTATAGTGTGGGTATTTTCCTACTGGAGCCTTCCCTACTTGACTAGTTTCTGTATCTGTCAGACAAATGGTATCATTCATAGGCTGGGTTCCTACAATCCATGTTTGTAATTCTTCATATTTATCTGCAAAGTACATTATGGATGTTAACAAATACTGTGTCCCAACTCTGTTTTGGTAGCGGTAATCCTGATAACGGCTATGGTTTGTCTCATATTTTGGCAATTCTGAACATATCCAACAAGAACCAGAACTGCTAGCATCAGCCCCCTTTTTCATCAATTTCATGTGCTTATTTTGATCCCATGCATTCAATTGATAAGCATAAGTAAGTATTGTGAAAATTATTGTTATCATTTTAGACAAACAAGATATATATCCCTTAAGAAGTGCAAAAAGAGACTTCTTTTTCCCCAAACAATTAATATAAGCAAACAATTAATGCAGTTAATGTAAGACAAACAATCACATTATACTCTAAAAGTAACTATATCTCAATAACTACATTCAAGTTCATAAAATGATTTTCATTTCCCTGTTTACAAGTTGCATTCATTTGCGTGAAAATTTCAGTTTCATCAGTGCAGTCTGTTCTACTTGCC
>NW_011258984.1:0-513 GCF_000146605.3 Meleagris gallopavo
GCTGAGCTGAAATAGAACAGAAATCAGAAGAAAATAATTGCATCTTAGTAATTGCATCTGGGACTAAGAGTGGATCCAGCTGTGCTGAGGAACCTTACCTCTGTGGTTGGAAGAGTTCAGACAGCCATGGGGTTCGCTCTGATCCTCACGACACAGCAGGAGAGCTGTGTGCTGTAGGTGTGTGTAACCTGTCCTCTAGGTGGAAAACAACCAAGTGCATCCAGCCATGTCCAGTCTTGTTAAGTCACTGTTACATCTACTACAGCATATCTATGCTCATCAAAAAATGCATTCCTGCTTCCCCCTTAGGAGTGTATATTGTAGCTGTATCTATCTGTTGGAGGTTGGTGGAGTCTGCATGATAGCAACTAGGGACACTAACTGTGATAAGATTCATGGAGTGAACGCCACTCCCAAATTCTTACGCGAACGGGCTCATGACACTGAGAGCCCATTAAAAACTGAGAAACAAGGGACCATCAGGAGCCATCGAAGGATGAGAGGGGGAAAGGT
>NW_011258985.1:0-601 GCF_000146605.3 Meleagris gallopavo
CCGTTGCCCCCTCCTGCTTATGCGCTCCCTTCGAGTCTTGGAAGGCTGTCATGAGCTATCTCCAGAGCTTTCTCTTCTCCCACAGAAACAATCCCAGTTCCCTCAACATTTCTTTCTAAGAGAGGTGCTCCAGCCCTCTGATCATCTTCGTGGCCCTTCTCTGGACCTGCTCCAAAAGCTCCACATCATTCCCGTGCTGGAGCCCCAGGCCTGGACGCAGTGCTGCACATGGGGCCGCACACCAGAGCCGAGTCGAGGGGGACAATCACCTCCCTCTCCCTGCTGGTCGCTCCTCTTTGAATGCAGCCCAGGATACAGTTGGCCTTCTGGGCTGCAAGTGCACACTACTGGCTTATGTCCAGCTCTTTGTCCACCAGGATCCCCGAGTCCTCCACAGGGCTGCTCCCAAGGGCTTCTACGCCCAGTTGGTACAAGCATCTGGGTTTCCCCTTCATCAGGGACATCAACAGTGGGGTTGAGTGCACCCTAAGGACACCAAGCTGTGGGGTGCAGTGACACAGCAGAGGGACGGGATGCCATCCACAGAGACCTCAACAGGCTGAGCAGGTGGGCACAAATCCAAGTGCAGGGTCAGTAGCGT
>NW_011258986.1:0-509 GCF_000146605.3 Meleagris gallopavo
GGGTCCCTGTGGGAACATAAGAAAAAAACTGTTCAGAGCAGCGGCTGTGGAGCAGGGGAAGCTGCTTGGAGCAGCAGCTGCGGAGCAAGATAAGCAGTATCAAGGACACCTTTTGAAGAAAAAAGAACATCTCATGGCTCTGATTGGATAAGTTTCTGTGTGAACAATTGAAGAGTGTTTTTTCAGAATGCTCTGCTAACATGTATAAATAGAGTAGTGCTTAACAATAAAGTAAACTAATAGCCTTTAACCACATTGGTGTGCTGTTATGTCTCTAGTGCGGCCTGAGAGTCCAGAGACTTCCCCACAGGTCCCCCTGAGAAACCAGACAAGGTAGACAGCTGCTTAATGTTCTCTATCTCCAAGACAGCTATACTGAAAGCCCACCACTACACTTCTGGGTTCTTGAAGTACCCTGTCCTGAGGTAAACTGTACTAAGGATGCATGGAGCCTCTGTGCCAGTAGTAAAGGGATGTTTTTGCCCCTCATTTCTGGTTAGGCTTACTTC
>NW_011258987.1:0-480 GCF_000146605.3 Meleagris gallopavo
AGGAAAAGCACTTCCAAGAACAGAAACAGAAGGGGAAAAATCAACACCACTGAAAATAGCCCAATGGATTGCAATGCAGAAGGAGCAGGAAACTAAGGCAGAAACCACAGAAAAACAACACGGAAAACCAACCGAGGAAACCAACATCAACCCATGCAGCAGCAGCAGAAGCCTCTGCAGCAACATGAAAAAGCAAAGAATACACGGTCATGGCGAAGCACCGATGACCACCGAGTCTGCAGGAGGCCAACATCTTGGCATCCGTGCCCGGGAGGAGGAAAGGGTAGCTACTGGGCATGCTGCTGCCTCCACCACACACGCACCTTCAGGGTCGCCAGCCCAGAAGGAGGCTGTCCCTGCCAGCTGGACAAAACACCTCTCTGGAGGAAGGCAAAGCACTGCCAGTCATGCCAAGGAGGACGGAAGGGTAGCTACCGGGCATGGATCCACCCAGCCAGCAGAGGAAAAGCCGACGGCCAG
>NW_011258988.1:0-493 GCF_000146605.3 Meleagris gallopavo
CGAACAACCTTACAGCATGTTTCCTAGCTCAGAGCACTATACCCACCTTGTTTAGAACATTTAGAATCTATTGCAGCTTTGTGAGAAAGAATTTGTGAGGTAAATTGGGAACTATGTTTCTAAAAGATGTTACTAATATGTATAAGGTGTTCTTCCTTTCCACATGGGCAATTTCCAAGGGTATGTGACAGCTTAATTCTTCAGATCAAGTGCCCTTTTCCATGTTCAATGCAGAAACAACACTTTCACTTTCCACAGGACCAGAAGGGTTTTGAGCAAGATTGCTGTCAGTACTGAACCGGGAGGAGCTGTTGGCTCCACCGAGGGTGGAGAGAGAGGCCTTGCAGAGAGATCCGGCCAAATGAGAGAGCCGGGCGATCACCAACCACACGGAGTTTAACAAGACTATCAGGAGAAAGTTCTTTACAGAAAGGGTTCTTAAGCCCTGGAATAGGCTCCCATGGAGGTGACTGAGTCACCATCCCTGAACGTG
>NW_011258989.1:0-588 GCF_000146605.3 Meleagris gallopavo
GGTGTGTGTAACCTGTCCTCTTTAGTTGGAAAATAACCAAGTGCATCCAGCCATGTCCAGTCTTGTTAAGTCACTGTTACATCTACTACAGCATATCTATGCTCATCAAAAATGCATTCCTGCCTCCCCCTTAGGAGTGTATATTGTAGCTGTATCTATCTGTTGGAGGTTGGTGGAGTCTGCATGATAGCAACTAGGGACACTAACTGTGATAAGATTCATGGAGTGAACGCCACTCCCAAATTCTTACGCGAACGGGCTCATGACACTGAGAGCCCATTATAACTGAGAAACAAGGGACCATCGGGAGCCATCGAAGGATGAGAGGGGGAAAAGGTATTATCTGCAAAATGCCAAGGTTGGAAGTTACATATGAAGCAAGGGAGAACGTAAATAAATGGAACGGGGAGCAGAAACTAAAGCAAATATACATATATATATATTTTTTAAATAAGCTACAGAAATTGATTTTGCTTGGGTTTGTCAGGCACTCAGAACTATGCCACACACTGTGCACAGGGGTGGATGTGGAAATGCATCGTATTGCGTAGCTACAAGTCTGGGGGTCTGTACTCTTAGTGAGGAATC
>NW_011258990.1:0-474 GCF_000146605.3 Meleagris gallopavo
TATATGAACATAATTCCACAACAAGTAATTTATGGCCTTGACAATTTGCCAATAGGTTGAGAGTAACATGACGACTTGAAAGCCTTTACTCAACACCCCCACAATGAAAAGTGGGTTCATTGCTGGTGTCTATTAAAACAGGGGTTAATGAATTGAAACTGACAAGAAGAAGGAGGAAAAAGGGAAAAAAAAAGAAAAAGGACACTACCCAGACTGAGCAGTGCTCAAAGTTTACAAATATCCCAGAACACTGGCAGCACGCCTAGTCTTTCAAGGTCAAGTTTTCCAGCACAGAAACCTAAACTACTGATAATGCTCCCTAACGAAGCTCTCTAAGAGCAGAGAGAGAGATTCGTTCTAAAAGCTAAGAAATAGAACTATGCCCGCATTCTCCACCAAAATCTGTCACGGAGTTAACGAGATCAATCTACACCCACTGACAGGGGGCGGTAGGCCACTGCCCTCCCCTTCCCA
>NW_011258991.1:0-475 GCF_000146605.3 Meleagris gallopavo
TTTCTAGGGGATCAGTAATGGATGGACACCAGTGCACAGGATGACGGGGGTAATCTATAGGAGCTGGAAGGGGAAGTAGAGGTATGTGGGGGATTTATAGGTGATGGAATGGGAGCTAGGGACACTTGGGGGAATCGACAGGCAACCAAGAGTGGATCGAATGGCACAGCTGGCAGACTCTGCAGGGGAATGGAAGAGGAGGAAGGGGTCAACTGGGGAGATCTATAGGAGATCAGAACCATTGAAGACTTTCCCCACCAGGCCTCACATCTCTCTGTATCCAGAGTCTGCGGGCATCGATGACAAAGAAGATGCCGAGGCTAAAGATGAGGGCAGCAGCGCAGCCCCTCAGCACCGCCACCACCAGGTTCCCATGGGACACCAACTCAGCCCTGGGGGTGCAGGTATTTGGCTGTGTTCATCCCCAGCATCACCTGCACACGGATGGATGAGATGACACTGCCACCCGTGGGTG
>NW_011258992.1:0-418 GCF_000146605.3 Meleagris gallopavo
CCAGATCCTTCTGCGTGCTGGTTTCGCTATTAAGCGAAGCAAAGTGAAAGGGCCTGCCCAGGAAATTCAGTTCCTAGGTATAAAGTGGCAAGATGGCCGTCGTCACATCCCAACAGATGTGATCAACAAAATCAGTGCCATGTCTCCACCCACTAATAAGAAAGAGACACAATCGTTCCTGGGTGTAGTGGGTTTTTTGGAGAATGCATGTTCCAAACTACAGCCTCATTGTAACGCCCCCTTTATCAGGTGACACGGAAGAAGAATGATTTATGTGGGGTCCTGAGCAGCAGCAGGCTTTTGAGCAGATTAAACAAGAGATAGCCCGTGCCGTGGCCTGGGCCAGTACGATGGAACAGGATGCGAAGAACATCCTCTACACTGCTGCTGGAGAGAAGGTCCCACTTGGAGTTTGTGG
>NW_011258993.1:0-305 GCF_000146605.3 Meleagris gallopavo
CCGGTGGAACCAGGCGTGTCGGCAGGCTGGGCACAGCATGGTGCTGTAGGACATGCTGTCCCCCACGGGCTCCATACAGACGATGCAGGTTGTGTCCTGCTCCGGCGCTGCCTCCACTGCCTGCTGCGGGCGGTGCTCCCTGCAGAAGGACCTGGGGGAAGATGGGGAGGAATGGGCAAGGTGAGAAGTGCTGCGAGGAGGGCAGAGGAACAGGAAGGAGTCCCAGGCTGTGACTCTGGCTCTGTCAGGCTGCTGGGAGGTGTCACAGCACGCTCCTCGCTTCTTGGCTGGTGCTGACAGCAGGG
>NW_011258994.1:0-353 GCF_000146605.3 Meleagris gallopavo
GGGGTTGGATATGGGGGCGCTATGGGGGTCAGTACGGGGGCGCTATGGGGTGGATGTGGGGTCTCTGTGAGGTCTCTCTGGATCCCCATGCTGTTCCCAGATCTCGCAGCAGGGGGGCGCTCTTGGGCCTTTGGGGGCAGCGCTGCTGACGTCATCACGGGACGGAAGCGTCCGTGTGTGGCACCCGAGGGGCGGGGCTCCGGTGAGGGGGCGGGCCCTCATTGGATGGTGTTTGCCCCTGGAGGCGGGGCTTACGGGGAGTGGGTATGGCCCGAAGGAGTGGGCGAGACTTTGTTGGATGGTGTTTACCTCTGGGGGCGGGGCTTATGGGAAGGGGCGGGGCTTAACCGAGG
>NW_011258995.1:0-507 GCF_000146605.3 Meleagris gallopavo
TACCTTCTTGCTTTGGAGCTGAGGGCCCGCACCCACATCCCCCATGAGGTGGTGACCATGATGCCACAGAGGGTGGCAGGGAGCGGCCACTGAGACCCACAGGGCCGGGAATCAGGCCTACTTTTGGTGCCAAACTTGAACGGACTTTGACAAGTTCAGATTCAGAGCAGCGCTGCTTATTTCAGGGACTGCTCTGGCTTCAGGGAATTGGGATCCACGTGGAAGAGACTGTCATTTCCACAGGAACAAGCTTAGAAAAATATTTATAAAGAAAGAAACGCTGTAAAAACAAGCCAACTGTCTGCTGGTAGCCACAGCAATACTTACTGGACTGTCTTTTGCCAATCCCCTTAAACCTCTCCTTTCACCTACAATTTACGGGGCAAACAGCCTTACAGAGCAGAAAGCAGAGCTCACTATGCTCTACCAGCACACTCTCTAACTAACACCCGTGTCTGTTGAGGCGGTCGCTGGTCCCCTGCCAGGCTGGATCTTCATCTCACCCAA
>NW_011258996.1:0-640 GCF_000146605.3 Meleagris gallopavo
ACAAGATCACGCAAAGAAAGGAGCTAGAAAGACAAAGAATACACAAATAGGAAACAAAGACAATGCAAAGCAAACAAAAAAACTCACTACAGAAAAAATAAAAAAAAGACAAAACAAAACAAGGAATGAAAACGAAGCAAAGCCAAGCGAGGATGAGAAATACAAGAGGAAAGCCAATGAATTCAATACACTAGCATGGCAAAGCAAAGAATCCTAGCAAAGTAAAGAGAGAACAAAGCTCACCAGTGCTTAACAATGGAAAGAAAGAACCAAAATTTAACAGCAGTTTAAGGCCCCGATACCAACAATAACCAAAGAGCAAACCAAAGCCAGGAAAAACCAGGAAAAGGAAAGAAAGAATAAGTAATAAAAAGCCAAGGAGAGCAAAGCAAAAATCACTTGAAATCCTCACAAACAGAGGGGAATACGCTCAGGAAAGGAAAAAGCAGTTCCAAGAATAGAAACAAAAGGGAAAATATAAACAACCCTGGAAAAAAAACCCAATGCATTGCAATGCAGAAGGAGCAGGAAACCAAGGCAGAAACCACAGAAAAACAACATGGAAAACAAACCGAGGAAACCAACATCAACCCATGCAGCAGCAGCAGCCTCTGCAGCAACATGAAAAATGCAAAAAAAA
>NW_011258997.1:0-492 GCF_000146605.3 Meleagris gallopavo
AACTACAATAAAAATCTTGAGCAATGACCAGAGCACTCTTAACCATCATAGGATTTTCTAGCTCTCTCATAATTTTGTTTGTCTGAATTTGTAAAAAATCCATACAAATCAGTACATCTAAATTGGACTGATGCCAAAATGAGTGCAATCAGAAACTGACATTCGTATCTGTTCGGGCTTGATGCTACCTGCATGAAACACAGAACGAGAGCCATCGCAGTGGCACCTTTGCACAACGACTGCAGCAGATGTGTACACTGGAAAATGTTGACCCTGTTACTCACGTACCCCCATTGCTCTCTGCAATGTGTGCTCTCTGTGCTCACGTTCTGTTATTTAATACACAGCTTGGTGATCAGCTTGGTAAAAAACTGGTAACTTCTCCAAAACAATCTACGCCTCTGACAGATCAGCCTAGAGATTATTTTCTTTAGAATCACCATTTATTTAAAGGAAACTGATGTGCCTTCTCTAGCATTTGATTAACTTTTA
>NW_011258998.1:0-582 GCF_000146605.3 Meleagris gallopavo
ATCGCACTCCTTCGCTCTCACGCGTAGAAAGCGGCATTCGCGCTGAACCGCTCCGGAGACTTTGCCGTAGCTGGCCGAGAAATTGTGTTTCTCCCCGAACTCCGCTTTCAGCCGTCAGCAGCGGTCTCGTGTTTCTCGCTTGCCGAGAACGGGCCACTTCAGCCGGCTGCTTTTCTCCGACGAGTGAGCGGGCTCCTGTGCGCGCATCGGAAAGGAGCGGTTTGCACTTCGCCTTGGCTACATGCAGAATGCACTACGCCTACCTCTGAATACTATGTCTCTGCCTTTATTTCGAGCCACAATTCATGCTAGTCAGGTTTCCACTGCTACACATCTGCATTCAGAGAGGAAAAGAGTGGAAGGGAAAACCCTCTCCAATAAGGCATTTGCAAGTTCGAGGAGCGACAGCTGTAGTGCTCTCAGGGAGAGCGTTTCAGAAAGTGGGGAGAGATCCTTTCAGGGCTGCGGAGAAAAACCCCCCACTCGCAGGTAGTGCAGGAGGCTGAATTCGCACTTGTCGGCATCGGAATCGCACTGCTTCGCTCTCACGCGCAGAAAGCGGCATTCGCGCTGAACCGCTCC
>NW_011258999.1:0-410 GCF_000146605.3 Meleagris gallopavo
TGCCCTCTGAAGTGCAGCAGGGCTGAGCTCAGCAGGCTGAGGGCAGCACTGACCTGTAGTGAGGAGCGGGCAGCTGCTGGATGACGTCCTGCATTCTGACCAGCCGCTCCTCATCTGTAGCGGCACAAACAGCACCCTGGAATAGTGCAGAAAGACACAAATCAGGCTAGAAACCTGCCGCAGGGTCAGGAACCATGGCGACAGTGTACTGTTGGGCAGCACCGAGGCACATTTGATGCCTTCCAAGAGGCCTGTGGGGAATTGCGGCACGCAGCTGGTGCCACCAAGGCCAAGGAGTAAAGCACCGGGCTGGTTTACAGCCTGGTTGGGCAGCTCAGCTCCTCGCAGTGGGCATTCATCTCCGAGTACACTTTGCTATTGATCCCATTCCCGTTCTATAAACAGTTGGG
>NW_011259000.1:0-526 GCF_000146605.3 Meleagris gallopavo
GTGCTTGACAGACTCACAGTGGAGTACAATTAGCTTGGATTACTTGTAAGGCATTAGAAGTCCTCTGATAAAGGACTGTGAAAATATCACAGACTAATATGGAAGAACTTCTTCCCCTTCTAGGTAGCTTGTTCTCATTATTTTCTGTACCTGGAGCAAAGTAGAAATGACTTCACAAGTGATCTCTCCTAGGTAAAACTTACATTTTATATCTACTCCTACTAAAGTTATACGGAAATCTTCACAATCCTTCCCAATGCCTCCACTTTCTATCTAATAGAAAGACAATTCAATTTCAAGAGTACACATCCTGTTTTAAATCTCTTCTGCAGCTTGGGATGTCATTCTTAACATTTAGACAATATCTCTAGAAGCACTCATTGTGGCTTTTCTCATTGATTTTCAGAAGTTACTGGAATGCATTCATTTCTTTAAGAGTTTGTGACTTGTAATTCCCAAAACTTGTTGGGTTGTCTGAGTGATGTGCTGATATTTTCCACTTGTTAAGGAAACATTTCAAAGCAGT
>NW_011259001.1:0-606 GCF_000146605.3 Meleagris gallopavo
ACGCCTACAGAATGTGATGGTGGAGGCGCCAATCCTAGAAAGAAAGAAGAAAGCTTCACATACAGCACTGAACAATATCGCGGAAAAAAGAATACTAGTGAATCGAGAAACCCCAAGTCATGGACAGCACTCAGCACAAGCCTGTTTGGAAGCCTACCTCTTCTTTGGGCATCACACGTGGTCAGAAGGGTGCATTTGGATCCAGGAAACTCCAACGAAGCGCCAACGGGCAACATGGAAAAAAAAGAAGAAAACAGATCAAAGGGGTAGAAAACGCTGCTGAATCCAAACAGAAAAGAAGACAACGTTGTCACATGGCACTGACATTCCATCAGCACTGGGGAGACCTGAAGATAGGAAAGGAAAAGCACCCAGTGAAAGCAACGTGAGCACAAGGGACATCCGACACCAAGCCCAGAGCAACTCAGCAAGCGTGTTCAACAGGACACGTCAGGGATCAACGTACCTCGGCACAGAGACTAAGCGTTGGATATTGGCATCCACCTCCGGCTGCAGTTTCCTGCTGCTTCCACCAAGAGCCTGGCTAAAGTCCTGGCACCGCACGCGACGACCGCAGTTCCACGCTGCAAGCGTTTGGGCACAGGA
>NW_011259002.1:0-534 GCF_000146605.3 Meleagris gallopavo
GTCACGTGGCCCGGGGAGCCGGCGGTACGGGGCCGAGGAAACGCGGGTCCTGGCGGGGCTGGGCGGTGGGTCACGTAGGGCCGGGAAGGGAATCCGAGGCGTCCTCCTGGAGCTGCGGGTGCCGGGACGCGTTCTGGGGGCCCCGTGGGGCCGGGAAGGGGTGCTTTGCTATTGGAGACAAGCCGTTCCGTAAGGAGCGCTGGGTGATGCTGACTGACGCCATCCCTTGTGAGCGTGCTCTATAGAAAGCTGCCCTCTGTGGGAGCGAGGAAACGAAACGCGGTGATTCAATACTGCCGGGTTGTTACGGGGTTCCTGCAGTCTGGGATTCTAGTCTGAGGATTGCATGAGGACGCTACGAGGATAGCAGCTCCTGTGAGTGTAAGTTCTGTTATGTCAGATTCGGTGATTGGTTCCCAGTTCCAGATTCTTTGATTCTGTGATGATTCTGGGCTTCAAATGTGTGGTGGTGACTCTGATTCCTCACTAAGAGTACAGACCCCACGACTTGTAGCTACGCAATACGATGCATTT
>NW_011259003.1:0-533 GCF_000146605.3 Meleagris gallopavo
TTTCTGTAAAAAGAAAAAAAAGAGAAAAAATGCTTTCTCTACTGAAACTGCCTTTTAAGGGGCTGCATGCCACTGTCTCTTCTTTCTTAATGCTAAAAACATACTGGGCCTTAATTAAGTTCACCACTTTGCTCTATGGAGCAATAGGTATATATAGCCAATTGAAAACATGGATGGAAATAACTATGTGGCATCTGCATATTATGTGGCATACCATTCCAGAGGGAGCTGCTAATTTTACAGGGTTGGGGATTTTTAAGCAGGTTTCCAGCCTCTCCTTTGAATTCTTTATGCGGATTTTCAATGCTCACCTGATCACGTTATTAATCTCCGTGAATGTACTGCTCACCATTTCACTTTATTATTAGTATTTATTATATTTTTGAGGAAGTCTGCCCCAAAACCAGTAAATACTGAGTGGCAGGGAATGTGGAGAGGCCTGGGTGAGACTTTAGAGAGATGGGAAATCTTCGGTGTCATGGAACTTTACTCCAGAACACCTGAAAGACCCTAGAAAATTTAAACAGATATTT
>NW_011259004.1:0-651 GCF_000146605.3 Meleagris gallopavo
TAACAACCTGTCAGGAGGGAAAGGAAAGTGTAGAGCCCAATTGCTTGGATTTAATTGAGTATCAGACAAAAGTAAGATCTGATCTGCAAGACACCCCCATGAGGAAGGAAAGCTTTTGTTTATTGATGGGTCCTCAAGGGTGGTGCAAGGAAAAAGCCACAATGGATATGCTGTAGTAGAAGGAGCAAAAGGGGAGATGAAAGAGATGGGCCGATTGCCTAATGAGTGGTCTGCACAGATGTGAATTATATGCCTTGAACCAAGCACTTCATCTCCTCAAGGGAGAAGAGGAAACTGATTCAAAGTATGCGTATTGTATGGTACACACTTTTGGAAAGATTTGGGAGGAATGGGGGTTAATCAACAGTAAAGGAAAGGAATTGGTCCATGGAGAATTAATCTGACAAGTCTTAGAAAATTTACTACTACCCACCGAGATTGCAATAGTGCATGTCAGAGGTCACCAGAAGGGAAATCAGTCATTGCTCAGAGCAATCGAGCAGCAGATAAAACAGCCCATGAGGCTGCTTTACATATGAATTATCTTGTGCCCAAGGTACCACCTCCTCCAAACAATTTCAGTAGAAAAAAAGGAACCCTTAAGAACTTAGGGACCACAGAATCTGAAGGAAGGTGGACCCTTCCAGATGG
>NW_011259005.1:0-489 GCF_000146605.3 Meleagris gallopavo
TTGATTGCTCCAACCAATCCTTCAGCAACTCAGTAATTCAAGATACCTAACAAAGATTGAGGCTCACTGGGCCATGGGCAAAGCAGGGAGCACATAGGAGGAAACAGGAGTTCAACTCCAGCTCTTCTACACAAAAGACAGGGCGTGCTGAACCAGCACCACGGGAGGAGTTACGACACAGCTGAACAGCTTACAGAGACCTGAGAGTGCCAAAGGACGGTGCCAGGGGTAACTCGTCACCATTCCTTTGCAGGGGTCTTACGGATGCTTCGGATGCTGATTCCCACCGCCTCTGTCATTTGTAGGAAGTCCAGGCGACAAATGCTCATTTTGTCTGGGTAACGCTTCTGTGGTTCCGTGGGTATGACTGGAAAAAAAAAAGAAAAGAAAAGATAAGAAAAGCACGCCACCCTGTAAAACTTAGCACTCTGCTGTTCTTGTCAGCAGGACATCTCAGATGAGCACTACATGTCCTGCACTTGATGGAAA
>NW_011259006.1:0-565 GCF_000146605.3 Meleagris gallopavo
TACTAGGGATCTATTTACTCCCCAGTTCAGGTCTTCCCATTTACAGAGATACTGTCACATATAAACACGTGTCACAAGCCCACATAGTATGAGAATGTACATATATGATTTTTGCTCCATTGTGTGCTGCTAGGACAGCTGCTCATATTTTTCCTATTTGTGTGCTACCTTCACATTCTTCTATTACTTGCTTCCCAATGGTAATATCCAATGCAGCAGCTTTATATTGCTCTTTGCCATTTTCCCTATTGACTGAGGCATCTGTAAACCAAATGTTTTCTATTGGTATGCCTCAGTAAGGTACATTTCAATTGGTGAAGGCTTAAAAAGTAGCTGTAATGCTAAAGATACGTGTTTATATGCATCTAAAATTTGAAAGCTTTACTATGTCTTTCATCTAATTCTGGATGGTGTGTTTTTGTGCAATTCCTTCTTGGGGAGCAGTCCCCTTCAGGATTATTTCCATTCTGATTTGTACAGGCTGTTCCTGATATATTTTCTCAACTTGCTTAACTGCTCAGACTAAAGATAGAATCTTTTTCCCATTCAGAATGTTGTTGTTCTG
>NW_011259007.1:0-466 GCF_000146605.3 Meleagris gallopavo
CAAGCAAGCATAGTTAGAAGTGACTTCTGCACGTCTTTCATCTTTAAATATGTCATTCAAACGTAAGTCACTGTGGCACTAGATGCTTGTGATAAAACCACTTCTAGCAAAAAAAGAAACAGCATGAACAAACACAATACGCAAGATCTAAGAATACTTCTCATGCATCAGTTCAGTGCCACCTCCATCCTGAACACTCTTTCTATGTAAAAAAGAAGTGCAGTATTAGGTGAATCAGGAACAATGAATAACTTTATCACAAAACTTGTGCAGACATTATCTGAAGGACAGAACACTTATAAATGTAGGCTTAAGGACAGAATGCAGAGGCCGAGAGAACTTGCTGCTGTCAAGTAAAGATTAAAAAAAGCTCAGCACAGCAACAGCAGAAACCAGTCTGGGCTGCAACACCCCTCCTGAAGGTAACAAGTTCACAGCAAGGACAACTACTAGTCTTTATCCAGCA
>NW_011259008.1:0-476 GCF_000146605.3 Meleagris gallopavo
GTCTCTTCTGATTTCATTTTGCAGCCTGATGGAGTTGAAGGATTGCCTGGGCTCCTCCAGTCAGTGGTGTGAGATGTGTCCAGCAGGTAATGAACATCATGCACCCCATGTTGGTGCGCTGCTTGTATGCAGGTAGGTTTGCGATGTGATCCGACTCCCCCATGCTGACCATCCACAGCTAGATCAAGTTGCTCAGAGTCTGAGCCAGGCTCACCTTGAAAGGGCCAGCACATCCACCATGTCTCTGGCAACCTGTGCCACTGCCTCAGCACCCTCACTGTACAAGACATTTTCCTTAGATTTCACCTCCATTTTCCCTTTGTTCTTTCCTTGAGGTATTGAAAGGCTGTTACCAGGTTCCCTTGGAGCCTTCACTTCTCCAGGAGGCTGAACAGCCCAGCTCTCCTTGCTTACAGGAGAGGGGTTCCATCCTTGGGTTCGTGTTGTGGCTGTACTCTGGATGCACTCGCACAGCT
>NW_011259009.1:0-511 GCF_000146605.3 Meleagris gallopavo
AAGAGTTCACGTTCTGGTTCTGTGGACTGCCTCTTTGGGGCATTTTGGTTCTCGGAGGGGAGGGGAGGGGAGCGGAAGGGAGGGGAGGGGAGGAGTGGCATTCCCCAGAGGACTGATCGCGCAGAGCAAGAAAGGTGGAGCTCCTGGCAGGACACCGGCCTCTCTCCCTCTCGTGGATTCTCTCCGTTTTGCAGCAGAGAAGCACGTGGTTCCCTCTGCAGTCTATAGCGTAAGGCGTCGGCTTTGGACACTCTCATTGTGTTTGATTGTACTGGATTTAGCAAACTAACGTTCTTCCTCAGGTCGTTGCTGTTGCTCTGGTTTTTTCCTCTGTTAGACCCATCTACGATCTCCCTACCCTTGCCCGCAAGTCTGCTGCCTCATTAGTCATGGGGCCGGCCGGGCCGACCGACTGTAAACGTTCAACACTTCATTTTTATCCTCTCCCCCTTTTTGGGCCTGCAGCCCCGTCACAGACACAGATCTAGAGATAACTCCATGACAGCTCTCA
>NW_011259010.1:0-647 GCF_000146605.3 Meleagris gallopavo
AGAAGTCATCCGTTTCCATCTTTAGCTACTTCTCCCAATTCCTCTCTCACTTTGTTAATGACTCATTCATGTCATATTAAATGTATGTTTTGCAATAAAGCTACACTGATTTTTTATGGCACAATTGTCACTGAGTTACGCTGCAATACTAAGAAAATGCAAAAATCGATTTATAAATTGCCTATTCTAAGAAAACAGAATGCAACTGTAGCAGACCTAGCAGAAATAATGTGCTAAGAATTCTAGCAAGTGCTCAACTGGAAAAGTCTGCTTTCTCAGGGCTTAAGTCCCTCACAGCACAAAATGCTGCTTGAGGAACACAGAATGAAAGAATTGAAGAATCACAGAAGCAGAACGTAGACTTAAAAGTAGGACAAAAAAAGCAAAATACTTCCACATGATCTCTCCCATGCCCAAGTTTAGCTCTCCTACTGGCAGTTACTCCCTACTGTATACCTAGAACTGGGCAGAATGAATGATGCTTTGGAGGATAACTACTTAGTTTTTGGTGATTATGCATCACCACAAAATCTTGGCAAAATAAAAATAGGCACATTTGCAGCAGTAGCAAACTGCAGAAAATTGGCTTAGGTGAGCATGACTATTATTCATTAAATGACTCCTGTGAACATTTGTCTCAATTTTAA
>NW_011259011.1:0-484 GCF_000146605.3 Meleagris gallopavo
GAAAAGCTGCCTCCTAATAACCAACCTAAACCTCCCCTGTCTCACTTGAAAACCATTTCCCCTTGTCCTATCGCTATCCACCCTCTAAACAGCCGTTGCCCCCTCCTGCTTATGCGCTCCCTTCGAGTCTTGGAAGGCTGTCATGAGCTATCTCCAGAGCTTTCTCTTCTCCCACAGAAACAATCCCAGTTCCCTCAACATTTCTTTCTAAGAGAGGTGCTCCAGCCCTCTGATCATCTTCGTGGCCCTTCTCTGGACCTGCTCCAAAAGCTCCACATCATTCCTGTGCTGGAGCCCCAGGCCTGGACGCAGTGCTGCACATGGGGCCGCACCAGAGCCGAGTCGAGGGGGACAATCACCTCCCTCTCCCTGCTGGTCGCTCCTCTTTGAATGCAGCCCAGGATACAGTTGGCCTTCTGGGCTGCAAGTGCACACTACTGGCTTATGTCCAGCTCTTGTCCACCAGGACTCCCCGAGTCCTCCG
>NW_011259012.1:0-361 GCF_000146605.3 Meleagris gallopavo
GCACACTACTGGCTTATGTCCAGCTCTTGTCCACCAGGACTCCCCGAGTCCTCCGCAGGGCTGCTCCAAGGGCTTCTACGCCCAGTTGGTACAAGCATCTGGGTTTCCCCTTCATCAGGGACATCAACAGTGGGGTTGAGTGCACCCTAAGGACACCAAGCTGTGGGCTGCAGTGACACAGCAGAGGGACGGGATGCCATCCACAGAGACCTCAACAGGCTGAGCAGTGGCCACAAATCCAAGTGCAGGGTCAGTAGCTGGGATGAGGGAACACCCACCACCAAAACATGCTAGGGGATGAAAGGACTGAGCGTAGTCCTGCTCCATAAAGGCCTGGGAGTACTGGTGGGTGGGAGCTGGA
>NW_011259013.1:0-560 GCF_000146605.3 Meleagris gallopavo
CAGGTCAAGTCCCTGCTGAGGAGAAAAAAGGTGACAGCACACCTCTCAGGAAGGATACAAAGTAGTGACGCGGGGAACTACCAGCATGTCAGTCTCACCTCTGTGCTGGTCACGGATCATGGAGCAGATCATCCTGGAAGTGACTCTCAAGCACACATTCCAGTGCGTCACCACCCTGGGCGTGAAAAGCTGCCTCCTAATAACCAACCTAAACCTCCCCTGTCTCACTTGAAAACCATTTCCCCTTGTCCTATCGCTATCCACCCTCCTAAACAGCCGTTGCCCCTCCTGCTTATGCGCTCCCTTCGAGTCTTGGAAGGCTGTCATGAGCTATCTCCAGAGCTTTCTCTTCTCCCACACAAACAATCCCAGTTCCCTCAACATTTCTTTCTAAGAGAGGTGCTCCAGCCCTCTGATCATCTTCGTGGCCCTTCTCTGGACCTGCTCCAAAAGCTCCACATCATTCCTGTGCTGGAGCCCCAGGCCTGGACGCAGTGCTGCACATGGGGCCCCGCACCAGAGCCGAGTCGAGGGGGACAATCACCTCCCTCTCCCTGCTG
>NW_011259014.1:0-491 GCF_000146605.3 Meleagris gallopavo
GTCTGCAACATTCTCAGGGCACTGGGTCTACCATCTCGGGGTCTTTCATTCAGGTCTCGCAAGGTTTCCTACAGTCTCTTTGTCACCCCTGCAGAGACTGGGAGTCTGTCTTCAGGGCAGCCTTAAGAAGACCATGATTACGTTATATAACGTTCGATGAGGCCTGCCCCCGTTGCATTATATGGCAGGTGGAATCGCCAGTCGATGTTATTTCTTCTGCCCAGCGTTGTATCAGTGCACCAGTAAAATGAGTTCGTTGGTGGCTCTCGATGACTTGAGGTGTCCCGTAGGCAGACATCAGTTCTGTGAGTGCCTTGATGGTATATGCCTGGTTTGCTTTCGGTACTGGATAAGGCTGCAGTAGCCCACTTGCAGCGTCAACACAGGTCAGGGCATATCTGGCCCCCTCACGACCGAGGAACGGGGCCCGATGTAATCGACCTGCCATCGCTGGAGAGGATTATGTCCTCTAGCCAAGATGGGCTGTTGTT
>NW_011259015.1:0-481 GCF_000146605.3 Meleagris gallopavo
CGCACCGTGCTGCTGGTGCAGCTGGCTTCAGCCTATTCGATGCTCAGCAAAGTTCCTCAGGCATCAAGCTCCTCCTGCATCCTCATCTCAGTGGTACTGAGCATGTCTTGATGCTATTGACCATATTCCTACCTACCAGAAACAAAAGGCAGCTGCGGAAAAGAGCCTTAGCAATAAATGACAGATTGAAAAAAAAGCCGTGTTCAAAGCAAAACTATTCCTAAGTGTTGATTTCTGTTATAGACACAAAAAAGAAAACTCTTACACGAGGAGCGCTGGTGTTAACAATGGTATCCAATTTATTTAAGTAAGAGAATGGCATACTTTGAAAGAGGGAAACAGAAAAGATCACAGCAACGTATCCTGAGCCTACTCAATGCTCAGGAATGTGTCCGATTCATCAAGCTGCACCCCAAGAGTCATCTCGATGGTGAAGGTGCAGTTGGAGGGGGTGTCAGCCGGATCTTGCATGAGCGGTGGG
>NW_011259016.1:0-617 GCF_000146605.3 Meleagris gallopavo
ACACTTGCAACCAAGAATAGGACATCTTCTCCCACTAATACCACTTGTCTCCCAAGGATAGGACATTTTCCCTAAATGCTATGGCAGTTCTGCTAAGAAATACTCCTTTCCTTCCCTAAATGGGACATATGCACCACAAAGACCACGACTCCGAGAAATTCCTCCCAGTTCCTCCCAATTACACTCCATTACATTCCTCATCATGACACTTACTCCCAGACTTTTGGCATTTTACTGCGGAAAGACCATTTCGATCCAGAATATATGCCATTGGCCCTCACAAACACCGATTGCCTCACAAAGATGTGGCACATCCCACCAGAAAGACCATTTCTAGCCCCCAAAAGATGGCATTTACTCCCAGAAACACCAGCTTTCTCACACATTCCTCACCTTTTCCCCCCCACATAAGACCTTTTCACCCAGAAATGACAGTTCTCTTAGGAATACCTCCCAATTCCCACTAATCAGCTACACTACACTCCGCACTATGACACTTTCTCTCCAAACTAGGACACTTTCTCCCAGAAAGGCCGCTTTTCCCCCAAAGTACACCGTTGGCTTCCAAAAAGAACACATTCTCCCCAAGAAATACCTCCCTTCTCCAATACAATGAC
>NW_011259017.1:0-477 GCF_000146605.3 Meleagris gallopavo
ATGTAATAGTGAAAACAGTGCAAGACCAGAGACAAGCAAGACACAGAACGGAAAGAAGGGATAGGCAGCCTTCTGGGCACCATGAAGCGCAATTCAGAGCTCTGGGGGAACCCTATTGTGCCGGGCTCTGGAATGGGTAAACGCTGGCGGGTGTGCATCGCCCTTACCTGCTGGGCAGACAATGACCAGTCAGCAAAGTGAGGTTCCGGGGCATGCCGGGAAATGCACATTCCACTTCCTTGCTGTTTCCACAGAGACCAACACATCTCTCCGGGCACTTGTTACGGCACTTGGGAGCACCGCAGCTCTGCTGCCACCTGTTGGACACAATACAGTCATGAAGGCACTGCCCTGCATCCGGGGCCTCTTGCACAAACCTGTGCTCCTTGCTCGGAGCACATGGCTGCACTCTGTGCACCCATGTTGCTTACCACCAGAGAAGGCTCAGGTACCCAACAACATTTGGCTTCCATCTTG
>NW_011259018.1:0-473 GCF_000146605.3 Meleagris gallopavo
GCTCCATGATCCGTGACCAGCCCAGAGGTGAGACTGACATGCTGGTAGTTCCCCGCGTCACACTTTCTATCCTTCCTGAGAGGTGTGCTGTCACCTTCTTTCTCCTCACCAGGGACTTGACCTGACTGCCTCGACTTCTGAAATACCATGGAGAGTGGCTCGGTGACTGCAGCGGTGAATTCCCTCGGAACTCTGGGACTCATCTCGTCAGGACCCAAAGACTCCTGGCTGTTTGGGTCCTCAGGTGGTCCAGAACCTGATCTGCCATGGCAGTGTGGGATGGGAAGGGGTGTGTGGGACTGAGGAAGCAATGGCAGTCCCCACCTCACCAAAGCAAAGCAAAGATGAGGGCTGTGCATAATGAGCAGTTCTCAGACAAGATGGAAGCAAAAATGGTGTTGGGTAGCTGAGCCTTCTCTGGTGGTAAGCAACATGGTGCACAGAGTGCAGCCATGTGCTCGAGCAAGGAGCAC
>NW_011259019.1:0-350 GCF_000146605.3 Meleagris gallopavo
ATGCCGTCACAATGCCAGTTCCCTGTACCACCTGCCCATCATGCAACAATCCTACTGTTCTTTGTCTAAATATCTCTGCACGGATGTCCATGTCAAAATGGAACATCTCTCCAGCTGTGCAGCAGAGGACACGAGCTTCCATGCTCTAGCCATGTTCTCCTCTCGGCTCTGGCTCTCAACACAAGAACAAGATGCAAATCAGTAGCATCACAAACACTCCTTTCATCCTGTCTACTTCAACAGACAACCCAGACGGGCCCGCTCTCCTGCCCTCTTACCTCAGCCTCTGCACACCATCCTACTCTCCTGAGCATTAGGCTGGCACAGGGATGCAGCTCTTTCTAGGCTCT
>NW_011259020.1:0-566 GCF_000146605.3 Meleagris gallopavo
AGGACTCGGGGATCCTGGTGGACAAAGAGCTGGACATAAGCCAGTAGTGTGCACTTGCAGCCCAGAAGGCCAACTGTATCCTGGGCTGCATTCAAAGAGGAGCGACCAGCAGGGAGAGGGAGGTGATTGTCCCCCTCGACTCGGCTCTGTTGCGGCCCCATGTGCAGCTCTGCGTCCAGGCCTGGGGCTCCAGCACAGGAATGATGTGGAGCTTTTGGAGCAGGTCCAGAGAAGGGCCACGAAGATGATCAGAGGGCTGGAGCACCTCTCTTAGAAAGAAATGTTGACGGAACTGGGATTGTTTCTGTGGGAGAAGAGAAAGCTCTGGAGATAGCTCATGACAGCCTTCCAAGACTCAAAGGGAGCGCATAAGCAGGAGGGGGCAACGGCTGTTGAGGAGGGTGGATAGCGATAGGACAAGGGGAAATGGTTTGAAGTGAGACGAGGGGAGGTTTAGGTTGGTTATTAGGAGGAAGGCTTTTTCACGCACAGGGTGCTGACGCACTGGAATGTGTGCTTGAGAGGTCCACTTTCCAGGATGATCTGCTCCATGATCCGTGACCAGC
>NW_011259021.1:0-496 GCF_000146605.3 Meleagris gallopavo
AGCGACCAGCAGGGAGAGGGAGGTGATTGTCCCCCTCGACTCGGCTCTGGTGCGGCCCCATGTGCAGCACTGCGTCCAGGCCTGGGGCTCCAGCACAGGAATGATGTGGAGCTTTTGGAGCAGGTCCAGAGAAGGGCCACGAAGATGATCAGAGGGCTGGAGCACCTCTCTTAGAAAGAAATGTTGACGGAACTGGGATTGTTTCTGTGGGAGAAGAGAAAGCTCTGGAGATAGCTCATGACAGCCTTCCAAGACTCAAAGGGAGCGCATAAGCAGGAGGGGGCAACGGCTGTTGAGGAGGGTGGATAGCGATAGGACAAGGGGGAAATGGTTTGAAGTGAGACAGGGGAGGTTTAGGTTGGTTATTAGGAGGAAGGCTTTTTCACGCACAGGGTGGTGACGCACTGGAATGTGTGCTTGAGAGTCACTTCCAGGATGATCTGCTCCATGATCCGTGACCAGCACAGAGGTGAGACTGACATGCTGGTAGTTCCCC
>NW_011259022.1:0-631 GCF_000146605.3 Meleagris gallopavo
CAGCAGGTAATGAACATCATGCACCTCATGTTGGTGCGCTGCTTGTATGCAGGTAGGTTTGCGATGTGATCCGACTCCCCCATGCTGACCATCCACAGCTAGATCAAGTTGCTCAGAGTCTGAGCCAGGCTCACCTTGAAAGGGCCAGCACATCCACCATGTCTCTGGCAACCTGTGCCACTGCCTCAGCACCCTCACTGTACAGACATTTTCCTTAGATTTCACCTCCATTTTCCCTTGTTCTTTCCTTTAGGTATTGAAAGGCTGTTACCAGGTTCCCTTGGAGCCTTCACTTCTCCAGGCTGAACAGCCCAGCTCTCCTTGCTTACAGGAGAGGGGTTCCATCCTTGGGTTCGTGTTTGTGGCTGTACTCTGGATGCACTCGCACAGCTCCATGTCTCCCTGCACTGAGGACTCCACATCTGGACGCAGCACTGCAGGTGAGGCCTGACCAGCGCAGAGCAGAGGGATGGGGATCTCCTCCCTTGGCCCGCTGACTGCGCATCTTTGGATGCAGCCCTGGATACGGTTGGCTTTCTGGGCTGGAAGGGCCCATTGCTGGCTTGTGTCCAGCTCCCACCCACCAGTACTCCCAGGCCTTATGGAGCAGGACTACGCTCAGTCCTTTCAT
>NW_011259023.1:0-472 GCF_000146605.3 Meleagris gallopavo
TGAACAGTATTTAGCTGCTTTACAGAAAACTAGCCTTGATTATTATTACAAAAGCAAGTAAAGCAGAACGAAGAACAACAGGGGAAAAAAAAAGAAAGAAAAGGAAAACCGAATAAAGTAATAACAGGAAGTTAGGGAATAATTGTTTTAGTGCAGAATAATTGCAAAGCCCATTCTAAAATCATTTTATAAGCCAAGGATTCATCGATCTTTCCCCTAAACTTTGGTCTGATGACCAAAATCTCTTTTGAAGTTGAGTCTTATCAAGAAAAATAAATTCTAGAACAATGATACCATTATCAGATATTTACCCTTAGGAGGAAAATAAGATTGCTTCTGCCTGTGTGGCCAGTCTACAATCAAAGGTCCAAAGCGACGAAAGCTAGCAGTGATCTCATCTACACAGAGAGGAAGAAGGCATGAACTGAAATTAAAAATCAAGTTGATTGCAAGACAACTGAAAAACACAGAC
>NW_011259024.1:0-604 GCF_000146605.3 Meleagris gallopavo
TAAGAGTGGAGCAAATAGAAAGCAAACACAAAATTGACAACACTTTAGAAAAACACTTCAATGCAAAAATTGTCTTTTAAATATTACAATAAATGCCTAAAAAAAATGCCTCCTTTCTACCTTCCAATCTAACCCTCAGGTTAGCTATCATTTCTAGAACTGACTGATTTTCTAACTCCACCTTTAGGAAGAATCTTAAGACACAAGATCTGAAGGTAGAGAGCATGTGTATCTTCATATCCTTTCAAGGAAGTCTCTCCATGAATGTGGAGCAGCTCAGAATGAAGCATAGAAACATTTATATTGAAGGTTGATTAATGTTTGTGGTGAGAAGGCTGCTATGCAAAAGACCTAGGAACTCTAGTGGACCATGAAAGAGAAGACAAAAAACACACACTGACTCAGTTAAAAAAAAAAAAGGGGGGGGGAATAACAATGGAAGGACTTAGTTGCAGGAAGCTGAGGTGGCCATTGCAATGTGTCTGTGAGAGAACTGTCAGATTTCAGGCTGAATGTCTTTGGAGGCTTTTTCCAGGCATAACAAGAGTTTCTGTTTCTTCTCTTCTGTGCCAGTTGACAACTTGCATCTTATCCTCTTTGCTGC
>NW_011259025.1:0-397 GCF_000146605.3 Meleagris gallopavo
CATGCTCTGACACAGTGTCCAGGCATGATTTGGGGTTAAAGCATGGGCCAGCAGCTGTTCCCAGCTGGCAAGATGAACTAGGTCTTTGGCAGGAGAGAGGGGAGGCTGTTACCTGTATGGACACAGTGTCACTTTTTGACTTGATGGGCAGAGAACAGTTGCTGACCTGTTTTGTTTAGCTGTATAATTTTCAGCCTTTTTGGATCAGGTCATGCTGGAACATTCCTTTGAGTACTACCTGGAAAATTAATCTTTTTTGCCCTGCCACAGATTTTAATCTCTTTTCACTGGCACTCCAACTTGTTCATGCTGATCTAGGTTTAAAAAAAAATAAATTATATATATATATAATTTAGAGCAGATGATCTCCTTCTATTTCCCAGCTGCCCCTGAACCC
>NW_011259026.1:0-448 GCF_000146605.3 Meleagris gallopavo
AAAATATGATTCAGACAAATATGCCAATTAATTCCATGTGGAGGTGATGCATCCTTTGATACATGAGAAGAAAAGTAGTAATTATTAGGAAGAGAAAAAAAGAAAAAGAACTCTGAAGACCTTAAGAGCTTCCCAAAGCAGAGAGAATGAGATGCAATCAAAGGAAGGTACGGATAGGAGCAGAAATCAGAATAAAGCCGTGTGGAATTTTTAATAGGATAATCATAATTACATCATTATTTCTGGAAACCCTGACAAAGAAAAAAGCTCTACTGTTCCAGAAGAATTGTACAAAGAGACAGTGATTCTATCCAAATAGTTTATCATTCAATTAGACAAAACGAAGTAAGAAAAGGAGTAAAATGTTATCTTCACTTTGAAAATGGGAACAGTTACAGAATTTTGTCATTTAATGACCACAGGGAAGTTGGCAAAGAAGCAGGGATTT
>NW_011259027.1:0-427 GCF_000146605.3 Meleagris gallopavo
GGACAGCGTCACACTGTTGCACTCCACCTCCACTGCTGTAATGTTTGTTTGTTTTCAACAAGAAAAATTAAAAGAAAAAAAAAAAAAAAAGACCCAAACTTGGATTTTGTGCAGAACTCTCACCCCTGAAAGTGCCCTGTGTTTTTTGTCAGCTCATTTTTTCGCTGTCTTGGTAGTACCTTCCAATCAGGTTTTGCCTTTGTGCAGGGTGAGGCAGGGCTCCTGGTGAGCTTTCAGTGTCAATAAAGATAGAAGGCATCAGGTAAATCAAACACAGGAGAAGGCAGAGAGGCACGGGGTAGAGGCAGGGCAGCACAAGGACATTTTCAGCTCAGGGGCTCTGAGCAGCCTCATGCTGACCCCTGGGCACAAGGTACCCTGCACTTAGGAGTGCTGAAAGGTAGCGAAAGAAACCTGAAAAAGAGAT
>NW_011259028.1:0-404 GCF_000146605.3 Meleagris gallopavo
GGAAGGGAGGGTAGGGGAGGGGGAGAGAAGAGTAGGATTTAAAAAAAGCAAAGAGATAAAAGACATGTACGAGGTCTTTTTAAGATTTTCCATTTTTATTCAAAATTGGATTTCTTATTCATTTCAAACTCTATAGCTGCAAACAATTGGTAGGAACTAGTCTATGCTGGCCAATGAAAGATACTACTAAGAAGAGTATACCCAAAACTTAAACCTTTCCCAGGTTTAGACCCTAATTCATAGGATGTAGAAAGGGCCCCTCTGAGAGATTAGGTTTCTCAGCCCACACCTTTTTGTTTAAGATATCTAACAGTATTCCCTATTAAAGTAACTCAAACAAAACAGAACATAAAACAAACAGCTCTATTCACCTATCTCACCTTTGTGTGTTCCGCAGTTCAGTA
>NW_011259029.1:0-441 GCF_000146605.3 Meleagris gallopavo
TTAGGAAAAAAAATGTTTCATTTCAGTTTGATAATTTTAAGCTTGAATTAGAGTGACTTCTATTTTACTTTGTTCAGTTGATAATGCTTTCAGAGTACAGTAGAACACCTGAAGTGCAAACCAAAGAGATCAAGAGTTTCTCTGAGACAGTATCATTTAAAAGTGCTTTTTGGTTGTTGGATTTATGCTGTTGTAAAAAAAAGCAGAGGTAAGGATAGTTTCAGACAGGAGAAAGAAAAGACAAAACTGTAAGAGCAGAGTTGAATGAAGGAGAAATAAAGGGGAGGCTAATAAGATAAAAATGATAAATGCAAGAATGTTGTAACTAAAAAAAAAAAGCAGCAAGTAGTATATGGCTTTTAGGTTAAAAAAAAAAAAAAAAGTTTCCTTAAATAAAAAAGTCAAATCTGATGTAAAATATAAAATCCTAACAGCATTGTT
>NW_011259030.1:0-507 GCF_000146605.3 Meleagris gallopavo
CATACCAACCTCTCTCTACAACCACACTGCACCACGCTAGTCTTTTTTTTTCCTCCCCCCTCCATCCCCCTCCTTTTCTCTGCTAATGAGAAAAAGCAATTTTATTTGGTATTTTCCAGTAAGGAATGCAACAGGTGCTAAGAGCTGAATGGAAACCACATCTGTTCCCCTGAGATGGCAGGCCCTGCCCGATCACATTTTACAATACATATTTTACATGCACAGATTGCCCAGAATCTGAGGAATGCAGCCCATACCGCTGGGAGACTGTAAAAAAGCATAAGGAATCCATGGGCTTTCCTGCAGCAGGGATATGGAATGCCTGCCTGGTTCACACAGCATTACGATCATAGCAGTCCCTGACAGCAGGCAGTGTGATTAAACCCAGTAGCGCTCCTGTAAACGGCCGTCTTTCTGGCCAGGACATGTCACACTTGTAAACCTTGAATCCTTTTAGTTCTGCACAGCACAGAAGCCCATTTGCCCACTTAACTTGACCATGAAGGT
>NW_011259031.1:0-628 GCF_000146605.3 Meleagris gallopavo
TTTATAAAACACTAAAAACTAAAAATAGCATTCAAAAGGGAAAAAATAAACCCACATAACTTGAGAGACGGTATGTTTGTTAAGGTTGTACTTCCTTTTCATGGTAACAGGTGTTTCCACTTTGAGCAACTGCATTTTTAAAGAATAATATTTTGAGAACAAATGTAAATCAATTCACCTTCACAGTAAGTTTCCTGTTTAATGTAATACTACAAATATTATTAAATACTACAAAAATGCAAACAACAGGAGAACTTAACGTCTTTATTCACCCCAGAGGACGCAAGTCTCTGTAATTCTACATGTGGGTACAAAAGGTCTAATTCTGTCAGGATCTGAATCTGAGTAAAAGTTTATGCCTCTCTCACAGCTGATTTTGCTTCCAGATTTCTAGGGTGTAAGTTAGCAAAGGGTCAACAGCAGAACACAGCAATTCTACTTCACTCAACCTGACAGCTTGCACATGATTCAACTTAAGACTAGGAGAGTATTTTCACAGATGTAGAAAAAAAAAAAACAACCCTAGTCCTGAACTTTAATATAAGAATGCTAAGTCATGTCAAGCCAGGCAGAATTAAATTATTCAGATCATTGTTAGACAGGATTAATACCTCCATTTTTGCATACG
>NW_011259032.1:0-644 GCF_000146605.3 Meleagris gallopavo
TAAAGCAGTTCAACCAAACTATCTGTGTTGCCCAAAACCCTGGATGGACCCTATTTGCCTTTTAGCTACATATGGGTGAGATGGCTGTGGTTAAAAATGTAAAAAGATCAACAAGCTAAATAGCATGGTGCCAGAGTGAGAAGTAATCATCAAGCTTTTGCATACATTGATGCACTGTCTAAAGACATGACAATTGAAACAGTGAGGTTTTTTTTTTTCCCTAACCCAAGCTTTTTTTCCATAAAGAAAAATGGATTACCATCTTGACAACTGTTATACCGGGCCTTCTGGCTACAGAAGTAAATGACAGTCATTTACTGTGCTAGTTCTTTTCCAGTCTTCATTAATTTTTTGTTACACTTGAGCTGAAGCAGCTGAATGCAACTGCCACCTTATTGAGAAATGCATACCAGAGAAAAGCTCTACACTTCTCAGTGACAGTCCTCTAACTACTGTCTATATTGTTCCCCTTAAAACCGTAACGTACAAGAAAACGCCTTCACTCATTTTTGTCCTGCTGAAACTTTACCCCAGTTCCATCCTGCAAGTTATCAGTAAACAATCTATTTATTAATTATCCCTTGATGAGGCATGCTTTGGGCTCCGATTTGCTGCCTGCTCTACCCTCCTTCCCATATCCCACT
>NW_011259033.1:0-669 GCF_000146605.3 Meleagris gallopavo
TTAGTGGGAATGAGATAGAAGAATAAAGGAGACCAAAGAAGGTTGGTAAAGGATCCCAAAGAAAGACTGGAAGAGATTCATAGGAAACCTTGTATATGTGAAGGGAAAATGTGGGTAGGCCTTAGGCTTAGCTAGGTACAAAGAGGTTAATTGGGAATTACTCCCTGCCTGGAGGGAAAAAAAAAAAAAAGCAGGAATTTGAATTTCCAGGGAGGTGTGAGCTACATTAACAGGCGTTATGTTGCTTCCAAAATATCACTTCAGCTTTGTTAATTAATATGCTTTCCAGAAGTTTAGTTTACTTTAGCAGTGGCAAAAAATCTTTTGTTGCAGAAGCTGAATGAAGAGTTTTATGCTCAGCACTGTACAAGAAAATGAGTAGATTTCAATTTGCAGATTAAGACAGCCAAGTTTAAGTGTCTAGATGTGAACTAGTTGCTAAAGTTCCCCTTGTACTCTGCTAATTATAAAGTAGTCAATACAGCTAATGGAGACTGAAGAGCTACTCAGCAGAGTATGTGAGGTATCTCCTTCAGTCTGAGGTAATTAACTCTTAAGATTCCATTGATTCACAGGTAGAATATTCAAGTACTATTTCAAGAGCTTGTTTCTGATGAGGCTGCAGAACTCCTGTATGTTCAAGGCCAGGACATTTGAAGTATTTTTATG
>NW_011259034.1:0-541 GCF_000146605.3 Meleagris gallopavo
AAACAACAATTGGTAGACTATTACATTAATTGTTTATACTGTTGGCATAAAGTACCTCCAAAAACTGAAAGCATCATTAGACATTTTATTAAATGCTTTTCATGACTCTTCAGGAATTATTTGTCAATCAATACTTAAATAATTAATGCTGATACAGTTTTCTGGTAACCTTATCATTACTGCTCTTGTCATAGTAGGAGATAATACCCTTGCAGAAAGTCATTAATTTCATCAGAAATGGTCAGACCACTGAATGTGTTATAGCTATCTCTTCGGAGGCTTTGGGAAAACCCTGGGAAAATGTTCACTGGAAGCCTGAGGCTCAATTGGATTTTAGAATAGTTTTCATAGTTCTGAAAACAATTAAAATAATTTAAAAAAGGAATAATTGTTCTAACTAGTATTGAAAAACAAAAACAAAAACAAACAGCAAGACAGAGAAATCCTTCACACTGCAGTTATAGCTGCAACACAGTGGGATTGACAGATGTGACCATTGCAAAGCTTTGCTAAACAGCCACGTCAAGGCTTCACTTGTCTA
>NW_011259035.1:0-499 GCF_000146605.3 Meleagris gallopavo
TTTCGAGGCAGTTCTTTTACTGGAGATATACAAAGTACTTAAGTTAGTAACTTGCAGTAAATCATAATATAACATACTCCCAACTTCTCTTCATCTATACAGTCTTGAAGATGAGTAACGATGACCAAGCTGTTCAGAAATTGTTCAAGGATCACAACTCATATTTTCAGCAATTTCTTTGGTCTAATATGCGTCAGCTTTTCCTTAATTTTCATACCATTTATCAAATTTATCAGTGGTTCAAATTATCAAATAGATGTTTATACAACAATTATTCAAATGCAAAACAAATGCCTAAATAACAATTTTGTAAGGCTCTTTTTTTTTTTTAAATTAAAAGAGAAGAAGAATTCATACACAAGAGTCTGCAAAGGAGAAAGAAGGTACACACCTTTCATGCCTTTAAGGGAGAATTAGCACAAGAATACACTTAAGAGCATTAAACTACAGTACTCTATCTGAAAGAGAGTTGAATATTAATAAAATTCTTGTGGGACTA
>NW_011259036.1:0-541 GCF_000146605.3 Meleagris gallopavo
CATAATGTAGCAAAGCTGTGTGTGGTGTGGTGTGGTGTATGTGAAGGTTTTTTGTTTGTTTGTTTGTTTGTTCGTTTTCTTGTTAGAAGTAAGAGGAGCTACAAGTCCTGTCTCAGTCTTGGTTTAGTCTCTCCCAGAGCTATGTGATCATTAGCATTAGCAAGACCTGTGGGAAGAGTCCTGTGACAATGGCTGATGATCAGTCACTTAGTGGAATTCTGCAGGACACTATTTTAGGCCCTGTTCTCTTTCATGTTTTCTTCAATGACTAGAATACAAGACATACAAGATATACTAAACACATTTGCAAATAAAACTAAATTTACAGGAGCCTCTGACTTGAGGATAGAGAGGCCTTTGCAAATAGATCTTACTGAATTAGAGGATGATCCCTTCTTTCCAGGATTTTCTTCCCTACTTTTTTTTTTCTTTAAGTGTTATGCCTGACCTGAATTTAGTGTTGTCCATAAAAAAAAATATAATAATGGACAAGAGGGAAGGAGGGGGGTCTTAGTGGTAAGGGATTTCAGAAATGATGAAA
>NW_011259037.1:0-631 GCF_000146605.3 Meleagris gallopavo
CTCATGCCTCTGAATGCAGCTCTCATTTTCTGTCTTAGTGCGTGTTATCAGGCTGTGCTTCTTGTTGGGGATTGTCATTAGAATGGCGACCTGCTAGGGTGATATAGCTGTCCAGCTCCTATCAAACGAGAACTTGAAACATTTTTCTGTTATTTTTAAGTACAGCCTTGTACCGCCTCGTTTAACTTTAATGTTCTGTTTGAATGCATTTCTCTGTAGTCATCTAAAGGAATGGTCCACAAAGGAAAAAAAAAAAAAAAACCTAGAAAAAAGTTGCCGTCTTTTTTCTGCTCTGAACAGAGGATCACAGAGGAAAGATAGCTTGGGTGATAGGACTAGTGCAAAAAATATATGGTAGAAAGAGTCAAATCCCTGCTCTGCTCTCTCTTCTGTTACCTCATGTGATCTCATCATGAACAGAGGCTATGGGCAATGACAAGCGATGAAGTTCCTGATGCTTAATAAGTTACTGCTCGTCAGCTGAACCGTAGAAGCAAAGATATCCACATTCCATGTCCATAGAGATAGCAAAAATGAAAATCTCTTCACTTAAACTATCTTCCAGGATACACCAAGGCAATTAAAGCTGGCCAGCTGTCATTAGTCAGCTATGAAAGCACATCCATCCTCT
>NW_011259038.1:0-435 GCF_000146605.3 Meleagris gallopavo
CACCCAGCTGGTCATGACATGGTCATAAAATGCTTGGAGTTGGAAATGGACCTCTGAATGCCATCTAGTCCAAGTCCCCTGCAATGAACAGCGACACGCACAGCTCGGTCAGGTTGGCCAGGGCCTGATCCAAGCTCTCCTTGAGAGTCTTCAGGGATGGGACATCCACCCACCACATTATGAGACAGCCTGTTCCAGTGCCTCACCACCCTCACCGTAGAAGAATTTTTCCTCTCTAAATCTACCCTCTTTGAGCTTAAAGCCATTTCCCCTTGTTCTATCAGGCCCAGCTGAAGATTCTGTCCCCTTTTTTGTCCACTGAACAGTGGACACCCATCAAATCCACATCTTTCCAGTTTGGAGAGAAGTGTGTAGTGGGGTACCATATCAAAGGCCTTACTGAAATTGAAGATATCAGTGGCTCTTCCCTTGTCC
>NW_011259039.1:0-519 GCF_000146605.3 Meleagris gallopavo
TGCACTGATACAACGCTGGGACAGAAGAAAATAACATCGACTGGCGATTCCACCTGCCATATAATGGCAACGGGGGGCAGGCCTCATCGAACGTTATATAACGTAATCATGGTATTCTTAAGGCTGCCCTGAAGACAGACTCCCAGTCTCTGCAGGGGTGACAAAGAGACTGTAGGAAACCTTGCGAGACCTGAATGAAAGACCCCGAGATGGTAGACCCAGTGCCCTGAGAATGTTGCAGACGACGTGGGCTACCCCGCTTAGGATCCAAATGACGGGCACTGATCATCAGGTAAGACCCCTGATTGGTAAAGAAAATAATCTTCTGCTCCCTGCCCCTGAGAAGTTAGAGCCTGGCACCCACAGAATAAAATGGCCATGGAAGGTGCAGGTAGGACCCAAGTGGTGTGGCCTACTTGCACCTTGGGGGAGATTGTTGGAGGTGGGAGGCTCAGGAGTCCCTCCAGTAATAGGTACGTACGTGGCCTACTGGCGCGGTGGTCAACACTCCGATTTTCA
>NW_011259040.1:0-333 GCF_000146605.3 Meleagris gallopavo
TTGGACCTTTTCTTTTTCCCTCCCCTTTCCCTCTTTTTTCCCCACCCTTTCTTCCCGTTTCCCTCCCCTTTTCCCCCCATTTCCCACCCTATTCTGCCCCTTTCCCTCCCCATTTCTTGCCCGTTTTTCCTCCCCCGTTTTTCCTCCCCCCATTTTTCCTCCCCCGTTTTTCCTCCCCCGTTTTTCCTCCCCCGTTTTTCCTCCCCCGTTTTTCCTCCCCCGTTTTTCCTCCCCCTTTTCTCGTTCTGTTTCCCTTTCTTTCCCTCCTCTTTCCACTTTTCCCTGCCCTTTTCCTGCCCCTTTCCCCCTTTTTCCACCATTTTATATCCTTTT
>NW_011259041.1:0-385 GCF_000146605.3 Meleagris gallopavo
ACTCGTATTTCTGGGAGAAAATGTCATGTTTTGGGGGCAAAATCTGATATTTCTGGTAGAAAAGGTCCTATTTCTGGTAGAAAAATGGTATTTGTGGGAGGAAACTGCAGTTCCTGGCAGAAAACTGCATATTTTTGGGAGAAAGCGGCTATTTGCGGTATAAAATGTCGTATTTATGCGATAAAACTGGCATTTCTTGGAGAAAATGTCATATTTTTGGGGTAAAAATCTACTATTTCTTGGAAAAGGTGTCATATTTAAGGGAAGAAATCTGGTATTTCTGGAGAAATGTCATGTTTGGGGATAAAATAGGTATTTCTGGTGAAAACGTAGAGTCTTTGGTGATAAAACTGGAATTTCTGGGGCAGAATATCATATTTTGGGA
>NW_011259042.1:0-517 GCF_000146605.3 Meleagris gallopavo
ATGTCCTACTTTGGGCTAGAAAAGTGTTATTTCTGGCAGGAAATGTCCTAATTCTGGGAGAAAGCTAGTGTTTCTGGGGGAAATTTTCAAATTTTCTGTCAGGAAAACTGTCATATCGGAGAGGAAATGTCCTATTTGGGGGGAGTAAACTGGTATTCCTGCAAGAAAATTCGATATTTTTTGGACAACCCTGGGATTTGTGGGAGAAAATGTCACACTTTGGGTGAGTAAACTGTTATTTCCGGCTCGAAAATGTCATATTTTGGGGTGAGGAAACTGTTAATTCTGGCCCCAACTGTCATATTTTTCTGGAGAAAGTGGTATTTCTGGGCGAAAATGTCCCGTTTTTTGGAGAAAGCAGGTAGTCCTGGGAGAAAATGTCGTATTCTGGGGGAGAAAGCAGGCATTTCTGGGAGAAAATGTCATATGCTGTGTGAGAAAAGTGGTATTTTTGGGAGAAAATGTCATATTTTTCGGGGAGAAACCTGGCATTTCTGGCAGGAAATGTCATGTTTTT
>NW_011259043.1:0-494 GCF_000146605.3 Meleagris gallopavo
CACGCAGAAGGATCTGGATTATTTGCTCTCCTTTCTCAAAACTTCCTTTGCTGTGTTGCCCCACACGATGATGTCATCAATATACTGTAAGTGCTCAGGAGCACCTCCCTGTTCCAGTGCAGCTTGGATCAACCCATGGCAAATGGTTGGGCTATGTTTCCACCCCTGGGGCGAAACGATTCCAGGTATACTGAATGCCCCTCCAGGTGAAAGACAAACTGTGGCCTAGATTCTTTGGTCAAAGGAATGGAGAAAGGACGTTAGCAATATCAATGGTGGCGTACCATTTGGCTGCCTTTGACTCCAATTCATATTGGAGTTCTAACATATCTGGCACAGCAGCACTCAATGGGGTGTGACTTCATTCAGGCCACGGTAGTCCACCGTCAGCCTCCATTCTCCACTGGCTTTACGCACTGGCCATATGGGGCTGTTAAAAAGGTGAGTGAGTCTTGCTAAATCACTCCCTGATTCTCTAGTTGGTGAATCAGCTT
>NW_011259044.1:0-539 GCF_000146605.3 Meleagris gallopavo
GGAACGTCTCTGCCGTGAGAGACCGGCCGATCCTCCGGAGGTCCTCTCACACCTGCAGGGTCGTAAGAGGTGAACAGGTAGGTAAATACGGAACCTGTGCCATTGCTCACAGAGCTCTATAGCGCAGCTAATGACATGTCATGTGGTTTTTGGTTTGTTTTTCTTTGCTTAGAGAAACGAGACGGCTGCTGGTGTACAGACTGTGACAGGAACGGTGTAAGAGTCTGCAGAAAACGGGCTTCTCCCAGAGGAGAGCTACGTGCAAACACTCCTGTTTTGAAAGGTACTTCCCCCAGATCTTTGGTGATTAATAAATTGTACTTTACTGAAGGTGCTTTGTGTTGGCCACCGTCATTCCATACTGCACTGCAGCGCACAGCGTGGATATCAGAGCTAGTGGCAGCACGGCACTGAATATCCAGGTACTTCGCAGCACCCCAGAAGGTGGGCAGGGGAGGGTGCAAAGGTGTGAGACTGAAAGGGAGAAGGTTTGCGGTGGAGGGGCGAGGAAACGTACTCTGAAGCACTTGCGTGAGAAC
>NW_011259045.1:0-509 GCF_000146605.3 Meleagris gallopavo
ACAAAAAAACTGCGGCAAAAATCTATGGAGGAAAACTTATTTTACTAATTATGATATCGGAATGCAAGATACCACAATATAATACAATCTGATTGAAATTGAGACTAATAAATCAAATAAAACAGGAGAGAGAGAGAGTTCCCGACACCGATTCAAACCTGAAAAGCTTGGAACGGCCAGGAAAGCACCCTCCAGCACCCACTGCCAGGCAGTAAGAGACCGCCCCACCCGGAAGGGCCAGATCCCATGGCTTCTGTAATGTATAGGGATAGGTGCCTGGAATTGGAGCATTAACACTTTAACTCCCAGTACACTACATGATGTTTTGATGCGGAATACTGAGAACCAAAACAAAACAAAAATATAAAACCATGACAGGCGTATAATTCACAAGCCTGAGCAGACCAGGATTTATCTAACGCCCCTGATTCGGCTACTGATAAATGTTTTCCCATCAACTATTGCATATCCTGACCTACGCTTCCCACTCTACCACCCTACGAGGACCC
>NW_011259046.1:0-558 GCF_000146605.3 Meleagris gallopavo
CATTCTCCTCTCCTTATACAATTCTGTTGATACCATATTTAGTAAATTACTTTGTTTTACGTCAGATTGTTGCCACTGTTTTCAATTCTTTCGGGGTCCCTTATTTTCTTTTTTTCCGGGGGTCACGGATCCGCGGATCCCTCCGCCCTTCTAGTCACGGAAACGGGCCGAACCAGCCCGTAAACTGTTGACACCATGGCAACACAGTGTGACATCACAATGGTTCCAGCAGCCCGAGTGATGCAACCTATGTCATCCCTTGGCCTGTTGAGTTTTTTCCATTCCTCCTGCCCTCTCTCGGATATCGAGCAGTGCTTGCTGCATTTGCAGCTCCTTCTCGGTTTCCCAGGTGGGTCCCCGCCTCGTGGGCATCCTTGCCTCTTGCCTTGTGCTGAACGGTCGGCTTTTGCTCTGCTGGCTGGTGGATCCATGCCCGGTAGCTACCCTTCCCTCCTCCTTGGCATGACTGCCAGTGCTTTGCCTTCCTCCAGAGAGGTGTTTTGTTCCGACTGGCAGCCACAGACTCCTTCTGGGCTGGCGACCCTGAAGGTGCATGTG
>NW_011259047.1:0-309 GCF_000146605.3 Meleagris gallopavo
TCTTCTCTCAGAAACGGTCAGTTTCCCCCCCAAAATACGCCATTTTCACCCAGAAATTGCAGTATTCTCCCCAGAAATATCACGTTTTCTTCCAGAAATAGCAGATTTCTCCATGAAATATGACATTTTGGAACAGAAATACCAGTTCTCTCACAACAAAATCAGCCTTTTCTACCAGAAATACCAGTTTTCTCCCGGAAATACGGCATTTAACTCTCAGAAATGGCAGTTTTCTCCCCAAAAATATGGTATTTTCTCCAACAAGTGACAGTTTTATCGCGAAAATACGACATTTTCCACCACAAATAC
>NW_011259048.1:0-419 GCF_000146605.3 Meleagris gallopavo
AATGTTTGGGCCCAAGGTAGCATTACTGGGAGGTAATGTCATTGTATGGAGAGGGAGGTATTTGTTGGGAGAATGTGTTCTTTTTGGAAGCCAACGGTGTACTTTGGGGGAAAAAGCGTCCTTTCTGGGAGAAAGTGTCCTAGTTTGGGGAGAAAGTGTCATAGTGCGGAGTGTGGTGTAGCAGATTAGGGGGAATTGGGAGGTATTCCTAAGAGAACTGTCATTTCTGTGTGAAAAGGTCTTATGTGGGCGGAAAAGGTGAGGAATGTGTGAGAAAGCTGGTGTTTCTGGGAGTAAATGCCATCTTTTGGGGGCTAGAAATGGTCTTTCTGGTGGGATGTGCCACATCTTTGTGAGGCAATCGGTGTTTGTGAGGGCCAATGGCATATATTCTGGATCGAAATGGTCTTTCCGCAGTA
>NW_011259049.1:0-415 GCF_000146605.3 Meleagris gallopavo
TTGGGAGGTATTCCTAAGAGAACTGTCATTTCTGTGTGAAAGGTCTTATGTGGGCGGAAAAGGTGAGGAATGTGTGAGAAAGCTGGTGTTTCTGGGAGTAAATGCCATCTTTTGGGGGCTAGAAATGGTCTTTCTGGTGGGATGTGCCACATCTTTGTGAGGCAATCGGTGTTTGTGAGGGCCAATGGCATATATTCTGGATCGAAATGGTCTTTCCGCAGTAAAATGCCAAAAGTCTGGGAGTAAGTGTCATGATGAGGAATGTAATGGAGTGTAATTGGGAGGAACTGGGAGGAATTTCTCGGAGTCGTGGTCTTTGTGGGTGCATATGTCCCATTTAGGGAAGGAAAGGAGTATTTCTTAGCAGAACTGCCATAGCATGTAGGGAAAATGTCCTATCCTTGGGGAGACAAGT
>NW_011259050.1:0-371 GCF_000146605.3 Meleagris gallopavo
GATACCATCACCGGGTTCCTTAGTTATAACCATCCACACGGCTCGCAGTTCTGCCCATTGGCTGAAGGGGGGGCAGATCTTTTACCCACCCCTGAATCGGCAGAGTGGTCTTGACTATAACTTCAGCCGTTTGAGTTATTGGCTCTATTGCCTGCAATGCCGAATAGACAGCCAATAACTGTCTTTCAATCCTACTGTATCTTTCTTCTGCTCCATGCCAGATCTGAGCCCAGAAACCAATGGGGGTCCAAACAGAACTCTGGCGTTGCCACAGGCCCCAACCAAAGCCATCTTGAGTGACGCAAACATCCAACTCGGCTGGGAGGGTAGGATCAAATACACCCAATGCCTGGGCTTGTTGAACTGCCAGT
>NW_011259051.1:0-495 GCF_000146605.3 Meleagris gallopavo
GAAGCGCGTTTCTTTGCGCCTCCGCCGCTGTTTCTGGAGCGACGAATGACTTCGGGTGCGCTGAGAAGCGTCTCTTGCGCGCAAACTCCTCCTTTTCAGAAGGACGGAGAACATCGGCTGGAGCAGCACGGCCGCGGTGGTGCCCACGAAGCGCTGCGCCAGCGCTGAGGCGGCAGAACGGCAGCACAGCCTTCCGTTCCCGGCTGCGAGCCCACGTGGGCACGAGATGCGGATCTCCCTGTGGCTCTGAAGGCTCGTTTCCCCGCATCCCCTCCGTGTCCCCGTGACGGGGAGAGTTGTTTCGTGGTCTTTCTTGAACGTACGATGTCAGGAGGCTCGGGACCCAGCTCCGGGAGCTCCGCACGGGGACAGGCAGGGACGTGGGAAACGGCCCTTGGGGATTCCAGCTGCGGGGCAGCAGCTCAGCACAGCGCCGCTGATGATTTGAGCAAAGCGAGAAGCAAAGGCGCACTTTGCCTGACTCTGCCGGGCTCC